>NC_057802.1:164222330-164421005 GCF_018294505.1 Triticum aestivum
CGTTCATAGCTTAGGATTCCCTTCATGCCGACACGAGGGAGGGGGGCTGCTAGCTACTTCGCACTTTGCTAGGTGAACCCCAGTTGGGGGGAGGGGCATGCATTCATAGCTTAGGACCCCCTTCGTGCCGACACGAGGGGGGGTGGGGGCAAGCAATACCGTGCGCTTTGCAATATAGGTGCCACATCGAAGTTGCATTTGGTATTTGAAAATCAAACCACCCTTTTCATACATAAATTTTGTCCACATGCAAGTGTGTTCATGTTCTGACCCTCTCCGCGTCATTTTTCACCAAATTTATGAACACTAGACAAGTCGGATGACGCAACAGACATGGTGTCGGAGTAAATGGCCACGGGTAGCCTAACCGACTCCCCCTGGCTCTTCGAAAAATTATCAGGCCATTCGAGCCTTCAAGCATACAAAGCATAGGGCCGCCTTCCCCCGGCCGGCTATCCCTTGGGCCGACTACCAGAAGGCGGCCCGGCCTCAGAAACCTTCCCCAAGAAAGATACGAGATGGCCGACTCCAGGAAGCCGGCCCCAAGAGGACCGACTCCCAGAAGCCGGCCATGAAGAAAGCCGACTCCCAGAAGCCGGCCAAGACTGCACCCACCAAGACTGTATCCACCTAACAGTGATAAGACAGGGCGTGGCCACAGTACAACCTACTACCCCCGAATCCGGAAGCAGGCATGGCCACAGGGCGCCGTACGGGCCAGCCATCCCCCGTCCGGCGCGGCACTATAGCCATGTTGGCCTCGATGTCACCCATGACAGGCGCCAGTATGGCCCGCGGGCGGCGGGCCCCTTTAGCCAGAGAGACACTCGAAGGCGGCCCGGTCTCCCCTAGTCGGCCAGGGGCGTGGCCGGCTCCCAATAGCCGGCTACCTCCCTCCCTCGAAACATGTGCCTCATTAAGGAGACAAGACGAGGTAAGGCTACAGTGAGAACCCGCAAGGCGCGGCACTGTAGCCACGCTTACCTCGACAAAGCCCTCGTCATCAGAGGCGAGGCAACAGTAACCAGCCGCCGACAAGGCCCCCAAGCGGTGGGGCCGGCCTGTCGGCCAAGAGGCCGGCAGCCGGCGGGACCCACCAGTCGGCGGGCCCCAATGGCCGGCGGAGAAGCCGGCGAGCATAGACACTGACGGCTGGGACCCGCGCCCAGCTGGATTACCATTGTACCCCTGGGGGGTAGGCCTATATAAACCCCCCGGGACACCCATGCAAAGGGTTGATCTCATAGAGTTTCACACACCACATAGAGAGAAAAGGAAAGCTAGCCTTGCCCTTCTTCTCCCTCTAGCCAGACAGCTCAAGGAGCACTTGTAGCTACTTGTATTGATCTAGTGATCATGCGGAGACCCCGCAGAGCAGGACTAGGGGTGTTATCTCCACGGAGAGCCCCGAACCTGGGTAAGATCCGCCGGCGTGCATGTCTTCGCCTCATCCCGTTTCCAGGCACCGACGACGTCTTACTGGCTCCCACAATGATAAGCCACCCGTTGGCATATGTCGCACCTACCACCCGACATTTGGCGCCCACCGTGGGAACCCTTTTTCTCCCCCGCGAGCGTAGCCAGCCTTCTTGGCGAGACTCGCATCTCTGACGAGCCCGCGTCCGACGCGGGCACAGACTACCCCGAGAGCCGCCTCATCAGCCTCCTCGACCGGCTTCACATCTCCAGCGAGCTTGCTGTGGACTTGGACTCAGTTGGCTCCACCGACCCGATGCTTGTCGACTCCGACACGGCATCACTCGACGCCTGCCCCTCCGACGTGGTAGTCTTCGACGACCCTCTCCCTTGAGCTGACAGTGGCAGCGGCGCTGTCACTGAGGTGCTGGTCATCAGCCACGTCGCTGACTCGGGCGAGAACGCCCATGACGCCCTACAAGCGGCGATGCATGACTTGTCCGTTCCCATCCCGGCCGACGCCGACGCCGAGACTCTGGAGGCACGCCGCCTTGCCCTCATCGCGGAGGGTCAGAAGATAGCCTCCATGAGACGCCTCACCGAGGCTCACCAGCGCGAAGTCGACCGCGCCGCCTTTGGTACGCCGCCTCATGGCGGGCCGAGCCGAGCCAGCCTCGTCAAGAAGCGCGGCGCGGCCATCGCCAGCATGCTGGGGGCAGACCGCCCAGTCTACACCACACCGCTTGAGAATCTGCGTGCCGCTTAGGCCGCCGCAGAAGAGCTGACCGGCTGGGGGCTGATGAGCTCCCCTACATGACAAGGCACATCCAGCAGCTGAGAGTCCTCCCCCACGCCGAGAACATGCCGCGACATCCCGGTCGCCGACTGCGAGCGGCGCCCGTGCAAAGAAAGACAAGGAGCCGGCTGCTAGCCGCAGCCGGACTCGAATCACCATCGAGCGCGACGCAGAAGGCCGCCCTTGAGCGGTGGAGCGCCGAGGCAATCCGCCTCCTCCCCCGCCTCGTGGGGAGAGGTATCCCACCCCGCCGCCTGTCACGCATCCGACTCTCGGTGGCCGACTAGGCCACCGCGAAGGAGTCGGCGAGAACGATGCCCGCCACCGGATCGACCGCCTAGCACGATCCATGGCGTTAGAAGAAGAAGACGATGTCGGCCCGCCTTGCTTCGGCCCCCGCATCCGCAACGAGCCCTTCCCCAAAGGGTTCTCGCTCCCCAGAGACACGCCCAAGTACAACGGCTCTGTGAAGCCGGAAGATTGGCTCATCGACTACTCTACCGCTGTCAGCATAGCAAACGGCAACAGGCGCGTAGCCGTGAAGTACATCCCTCTTATGCTTAAAGGCACGGCACGCACCTGGCTGAACAGTCTCAAGCCCTACAGCGTCAACAGCTGGCTGGACTTCACGGAAGTCTTCGTCCGCAACTTCACCAGCACGTACAAGCGGCCTCCAAAGCCCCGCCAGCTCTCCTTGTGCGTCCAAGGGCCCAGCGAAACGACTCGCGACTACCTCACGCGGTGGGCCGAGCTCCGCAACTCCTGCGAGGGGGTGCACAAGGTTCAAGCCATCGAATACTTCACCGCCGGGTGCCGAGAGGGCACTCTCCTCAAGCACCGACTCCTCTGCGACGAGCCGGCTACCCTCGACGAGCTGCTAGTCATAGCAGACAAGTACGCCACGGCCGACTCCTCGATGAAGACCGAGCTCCGAGTGGACGCCTCTGGGAAGGTGCTAGCTCCGGCTCCCAAGACGCCGGCTAGTGACTCCAACCGACGCCCCTACCAGAACGACCACAAGTGCAAGGCCCCTATGCCGCCTTCCACCAGTCGGCAGGTGGCCACTGTCGAAGACGAGCAGCCCGAAGAACGGCCAGCTCCCAAGAAGAAGGGCGGCAGGCCGGCTTGGCAGCCGGCCTTCTCCTACAAGCAGACTCTCGATGCCCCCTGCAAGTTTCACAGCGGCGCGAAGCCGTCCAACCACACAACCCGGAAGTGCCACTGGCTCACACGGATCTCCAAGGGCGAGGGGCTGGTGCCGCCTCCGCCTCCCGACCCGCCGCCTCCAGCCCCCCAGCAGCCGGCTGCTCGACCAGCAGTCGGAGCCATTCAGGATGAGTTCCCAGATGAGCACGCCGCCTACGTCGTCTTCACGAGCCAGGTTGAAGACAAGCGCAGCCAGTGCCGACAGCACCAAGAGGTCAACGCGGTCGCCTCCAGCAACCCCGAGTTCGTGCATTGGTCTGAAAGGCCTATCAGTTGGAGCCGGGCCGATCACCCATAGGTGATGCCGTCTCCTGGCTCCTACGCATTGGTGTTGGACGTCACCCTCGCGACGGAGAGGCGAGCTGCCCGATTCTCCCGCGTGCTGATTGATGGCGGAAGCAGTATCAACATACTGTACCGCGACACCATGGAGAAGTTGAACATCAAGGCAAATCAGCTCATGCCAAGCCGGACCGTCTTCCATGGCATCATACCCGGCCTGTCCTGTTCCCCAATTGGCAAGATCAAGATGGATGTTCTCTTCGGAGACATGGATCACTTTCGCCGAGAAGCGATCTGGTTTGAGGTAGTGGACCTAGAGAGCCCTTACCACGCCTTGCTTGGCCGACCTGCCCTGGCCAAGTTCATGGCTGTGCCCCACTACGCCTACCTCAAGATGAAGATGCCAAACTCGAAGGGGATCATTACTGTGGCCGGCGACTACAAGAAGTCCATCGAGTGCGCTGCAGCCAGCAGCCGACTAGCCGAGTCCCTCGTGGTTGCAGAAGAGAAGAAGATGCTGGAGCGAGTTGTGGCCATGGCCGGCAAGCAGCCAGCCCTGTCCCCCAACCCCAAGGAACATGATGCGCAGGGCTCCTTCCAGTCGGCCAAGGAGACGAAGAAGATACCTCTGGACCCGGAGATCCCGGAGAGGTTTGATGTCATTGGAGCAAACCTGGACAGTAAATAGGAAGGCGAGCTCGTCGACTTCCTCCGTGAGAATCGAGACATCTTTGCATGGTCCCCAAAGGACATGCCGGGTGTTCCGAAGGATTTCGCCGAGCACAAGTTACACGTCCGAGCGGACGCGAAGCCAGTCAAGCAGCCTCTCCGCCGACTGTCGGAGGAGAAGAGAAGAATCATAGGAGAGGAGATAGCCGGCTCTTGGCCGCCGGCTTCATTATGGAAGTGTTTTTCCCAGAGTGGCTTGCCAACCCGGTCTTGGTGTTGAAGAAGAACAACAAATGGCGTATGTGTATAGACTACACTAGCCTCAACAAAGCCTGCCCCAAAGATCCGTTTGCCCTGCCATGGATTGATCAAGTGATAGACTCCACAGCCGGATGCGAGCTGTTGAGTTTCTTGGATGCCTACTCAGGATACCAGCAGATCAAGTTGGACCCTGCTGACCGCTTGAAGACCGCCTTCATCACACCATTCGGAGCTTTCTGTTACCTGACTATGACATTCGGCTTGAGGAATGCCGGTGCCACTTTTCAGCGTTGCATGCAGAAATGCCTCCTCAAGCAACTCGGCAGAAATGCCCACGTCTATGTAGACGATATTGTGGTGAAGACGGAAAAGCGCGGCACCCTGCTGGAAGACCTCAAAGAAACATTTGCCAACTTGCGCCGATTCCAGATCAAGCTCAACCCCGAGAAATGCGTGGTCGGAGTACCAGCCGACCAGCTTCTAGGCTTTTTGGTCTCCGAACGCGGCATTGAGTGCAACCCTGTAAAGATCAAGGCCATTGAGAAAATGGAGATTCCCACCAAGTTGCGAGACGTGCAGAAGTTCACTGGGTGCCTGGCCTCCCTAAACCGCTTTATCAGCCGGCTAGGGGAGAAGGCTCTCCCCCTGTACCGGCTCATGAAGAAATCCACTCACTTCGAGTGGAACGACCAAGCAGACCAAGCCTTCCATGAGTTGAAGAAGATGTTGACCACTCCCCCTATCCTGGCGGCGCCGACTGAGAAGGAGCCCATGCTCCTCTACATTGTCGCGACTAGCCGAGTGGTCAGTACAGTCATCGTGGTCCAGTGCCTAGAAGAAGGCCGAGCCCAGTTAGTCCAGAGGCCGGTATATTATTTAAGCGAAGTACTGTCCACCTCGAAGCAAAACTACCCGCACTACCAAAAGATGTGCTATGGAGTGTACTTCGCCACCAAGAAGCTGAAGCCCTACTTTCAAGAGCATCCCATCACGGTCGTATGCACCGCCCCGCTTGCCGAGATCATAGGCAGCCGGGATGCATCCGGGCGGGTGGCTAAGTGGGCCATTGCGATGGCTCCTTACACAATCTTCTACCAGCCCCGCACCGCCATCAAGTCCCAAGCATTGGCCGACTTCCTTGTTGACTGGGCCGAGACCCAGTACTTACCGCCGGCTCCCGACTCCACCCATTGGCGGAGCACTTCGACGGGTCCAAGATGCGCACCGGCTTGGGAGCCGGCATTGTCCTCACCTCTCCCAAAGGCGACAAGCTCAGATACACGCTGCAAATCTATTTTGCCGCCTCCAACAACGTGGCTGAGTACGAGGCGCTCATACACGGGCTCCGGCTAGCTAAAGAGCTCGGCATACGCCTGATCCTGTGTTATGGCGACTCGGACTTGGTGGTCCAGCAGTCATCTGGCGACTGGGACGCCAAGGATGCAAACATGGCGAGCTATCGATTCCTCGTCCAGTAGATCAGTGGATACTTTGAAGGGTGCGAGTTCCTTCACGTGCCACGGGCCTACAACGACCAAGCAGATGCCCTGGCACGGATCGGCTCCACCCGACAGGCTATACCAACCGGTGTCTCTCTCCAGTGCCTCCTCAAACCGTCTATCAAGCCGTCTCTGGAATCAGGCTCTATCTTCGTACCGCCTGCCCCTAATGCAGCCGGATCCGACTGGAGGAACCCAGCAGGCGGCTCGGGGACTTCGACAAGCGGCCCGGGGACTGCCGTAGTCACACCCGGCTCGGGGACTTCAGAACCCGGCCCGGGGACTGTAGCAGTCGGCCCAGGGACTGCAGCGACACAAGAAGCGGTGGCCGACTCCAACTCTCCACCACCCAACCCACCCACCCGGGTCACAGTGGCCGTACTGACAATAGAAGAAGTCACAGCTCCATCATGGGCCCAGCTCATCCTCAACTTCCTAGTCAACAGAGAGCTGCCGACTGATGAGATCTCGGCAAGACTAGTGCAACGCCGAGCCGGAGCATACGCAATAATAAACAGAGAACTTGTCAAGCGTAGCGTCACTGGAGTCTTCCAGCGCTGCGTCGAGCCAGAGAAGGGCGTAGCAATCCTCAAGGATATCCACCAAGGCGAATGCAGCCACCACGCAGCCTCAAGATCACTTGTCGCCAAAGCTTTCCGCCATGGTTTCTTCTGGCCTACTGCTTTGGAAGATGCCAAGGAGTTAGTCAAATGCTGCAAAGGATGCCAAGTCCTTAGTTCGAAGCAACACCTGCCGGCTTCTGCACTCAAGACCATCCCCCTCACCTGGCCCTTTGCCGTTTGGGGGCTAGACATGGTGGGCCCATTCAAGACAGCCCGCGGCGGCATGACACATCTGCTTGTCACCATGGACAAATTTACCAAGTGGATTGAAGCGAAGCCGATCAAGAAGCTAAACGGGCCGACTGCCGTGACATTCATCGCAGACATCACTACTCGGTATGGTGTGCCACACAGCATCATCACTGACAACGGCACAAATTTTGCCAAGGGAGCACTGGCACGTTTCTACGCGACACAGGGCATCCGACTGGACTTAGCGTCCGTTGCCCACCCGCTGTCGAACGGCCAGGTCGAGCGAGCAAACGGCCTCATCCTCTCCGGCATCAAGCCCCGACTGGTCGTACCACTGGAGCGTTCGGCTGGCTGCTGGCTCGATGAGCTGCCGGCTGTCCTTTGGAGTCTGCGTACTACCCCAAACAAGTCAACCGGCTTCACTCCGTTCTTCCTTGTATATGGTGCCGAGGCTGTCATCCCAACTGACATCAAGTTCGACTCGCCTCGGGTCACCATGTACACGGAGGCGGAGGCCAAGGAAGCACGAGAAGACGGCGTTGACCTGCTGGAAGAAGGCCGGCTGTTAGCACTCAGCCGGTCCGCCATCTACCAGCAGGGTTTGCGTCGTTACCACAACCGGAAGGTCAAGCCAAGATCCTTCCAAGAGGGCGACCTTATGCTCCGGCTGATCCAGCGAACAGCCGGCCAGCACAAGCTCTCGGCCCCTTGGGAAGGCCCTTTCGTCGTCAGCAAGGCACTAGGCAACGACTCCTACTACCTGATCGACGCACAGAAGCCAAGCGCGCGCAAGAGGGATAGTTCCGGCAAGGAGTCGGAACGACCATGGAACGCCAACCTCCTGAGAAGATTTTACAGTTAAAAGCAGTATGTATCATGCTACCTTTTTGTATTAAGTACGAGACAACGGGCCCCCCCGAGGTGCACTCAGGGACTGCCCTCCTTTGTCTATGAATGACGAGTGTCATACTAATGAATGTATTATTACATTTGATTTTCTATCTGGCACCGGGTTTGACTAGTCGGCCCGGGGACTGGCCGCCTTAAGTTATATTAAAAGTTCTACCTGAAGTCAGACAAGTAGTGTGCCAGCACCCGAGCCCTCTCTTGTTGTAAGTCGCAGCTCAAAGAACTGACTGTCCGACTGGCAAGAGCCAAAGGCAGAAAGGATGCCCACACGAAAAACGGCTAAGGACTAACGAACTTATATAACGCAAGCCGGCCTCCTGCCACGCCTACCGGCTGACCAAACAGCTGGCTGGCCGGCTTCCGAGTCACTTCGCCACAATCCAACAAAGCTTGAGTACTTGCCCTCCCAATCGGCCAAGCACTTCTCCAGCCACAGACTGCAGAGCAGCTGTCCGGCTGGGAAGGCGGCAACCAAGGGAGGGCGGCAAAGGAAACAACCGATGGATGAAAAGCAAAGAACAAGGGAAAGCCAAACGCATGCATAATTATATTTACACATAAGGCCTTCAACAAGCCGACAATCAATATAGTTCGAATACACCCCCAGTTGGTGGAATTGTGCAAACTTAACAAAATACTGTTCCAAGAGTAATAAAACAGGAAGGTAGAGGCAGCAGATTAGACTAAGGGCGCAGCAGGGGAGCCGGGCTGGTCGGTGGAGACGGCGGCGCCGGCTGGAGGAGTGGCCGGCTGGCGAGTCTCGGCTTGATCATCGCTGGCTGCAGGCGGTGCGCCCGCGCGTGCCTTGTTGCTGGAGGCACGGTCAAGCTGAGGCTGACCGGCCGCTCCACCATCTGGCGCGGCGTCTTCACCCTCCTCCTCCTCTCCCTCGTCGCCAGAGTCGATCTCCTCCGCCGAGTCCTCCCCATCTGCCGGGTTCAGCCTGAACCAGTCCTCTGGCTGGGCAACGCCGTTGTCGTCTACCTCAGGAGCAAAGGTGCTGGTGTCGGTGTAGTCGGCGATCGCCGAGGCTCGCTGGATGATAGCCGGCTGCACCGGCTCCAGCTCCGTGTCGGCCTCCTGCCGCCAGGTGGCCAGCTGGTCCAAACTCAGCTCGGGATACCAGGCCTTGACGAACTCCAGCGCCCGCCTGGCGCCGGACCGAGCCGCAGAAGCCTTCCAGGCCTCGAAGCGGCTGGCCGCCAACTCCAGCCAGTTGGCAGTCCGACTGGGAGTGCGGGGAATCACCTCACCAGGACAGAGAGCGGCCAGCACCTGCGCCCCAACACGCTGAGGCCGGCGGATCATGCGGTGAGCCGGCTGGAGGCGGGCTTGAATCGCCAAGAGCTGTTCCTCCAGCGACCGACGAGCGTTCGGCGCGATCTCGGCGCCAGCCTGCCTTTGTGCCTCGCGGTGGGCCTCGATGACCTGGTTGGCGGCAGTAGAGTAGCCAGGGAAGTACTTTGCGCAAGAAAGAAGAGAAAAAACACCAAGTCAGAAAATGAACCAAACGGCAAGTGGCAAGCAAGGGACGAAGAAGAGGGCGGCCTACCGTCAACCAAGTCTTCAATCTGGCCGTAGCCGTTGATCAACGACTGCCTCGCCTCGGCCCAGCTTGCCGCCTCTGTCTCATATTCAGCTTGAAGGGCGGCCTCGCTGTCCTACACCGCCTTCAGGGCCGCCTTGTGCCTGTCCTCCTGGTCCGCCAGCCTCTTGGCCAGGCGGTCACGCTCCTGGGCCAAGGCGTCAAACTCGGCCTCCTTAGCGCGAAGGGCGGCCTGAGTCCCACCCAGCTGCTCCCTCAGTGTGGCGTTGGCCGCTGCAGGCATGGCAGAGAAGAAAGAAGCAATAAGGAAGAAGTCGTCAAGAAAGATCCGACCCGACTGCTCAGCAGTCGGCCCGAATCTCGGGGACTACACCCAGTGGGTGCGCTGACGCGCCCCCACATGAGAAAAAAGATGAAGCACTTACCCCAGCTCTCAGATAGATCAGCATTCTTCTGGGTCAGCTCCCGAGCCTGGGAGTTGAAGGCAGCCGCGCGGAGGTTGTGGTAGTCCTGCAAGTCAGGCAGAGAAGCGAATGAGAATAAGATAGTAAACAAAGCCCGCTAAGAAGTTCCAAGCCGCCTGCTCAGCAGCCGACTCGGAACTCGGGGACTACACCCAGTGGGTGCGCTGACGCGCCCCCACGGAAGAAACCAAGATCAAAAAAGCAAAAACAGGAAGACTAACCCGAATGGCCGCTCGCGTCGCAAGGAACTCGTCATTGTATTTCCTCAGCACCGCAGCCTGGGACTGAAGCCGGTTCCAGACTTCCTGCGCCGCCACGTTCACCACGGCCGTCCCTCCACCCGGTGTCCACCCCGAGCTGGCGCTGGCTGCCTCCACGTCCTAGGTCGACGAGCCGGAGCCCGCGGCCTTCTGCGGGTCCGAAGTGGCCTTCCCCGCGCGCTGGCGCGATGGCGACTGGACCACCAGGTCCGTCCTCGCAGCCGGCTCGCCCCTAGCCGGTTGCGCCGGCGGCGCGTTAGGCCGACTGCCTTGGGCCGCCCCAGTCAGCGAGGACGGTGCCGCCTCCCTCTCCGAGACAACGACGCCATCCTCCCTCTCCAACCCCGGTAGGTCGCCGCCGGCTTCCTCCGACGGGGGCTCTGGGACCTTGGGTGCCGCGACACGTAGAGGGGTGACAAGCAAGGCCCCCTCCGCTGTCGCCGCAGCCGCAGCCTCCACTTGGGCCTTGGCCACCGCGTCGGCACGCGCCTTCGCCGACTCCTCCTCCTCCTGTGCCGCCTTGGCAGCAGCCGCCCTCAGCTCCTCCGCCTCCCGCTCCTCCCGCGCCTCCCGCGCATTTCGCTCCGTCGCCGCCTGAAGCTCGGCGCGGGGGTCCACACGGCGGGTGCTCCCGGATCCTCCCGGCGGTCCAACCACGGAGGCGGCAGCAACCCGCTCAAGTGAAAGCGGAGCCCTGATTTTTGAGAAAGGGCAAGGACTCAGAAATCAACAAGAAAAGAAGAAAGAGTATGCAAAAGAATATACACTTACGCCGACACCGTCTGCGGCTGCTTCACCGCCTTGCGGAAGCGGTCCGCCTTCGCGGGCGCCTCATCCCGCCTGGTCGCCGCCGCCCCGCCCTTGGGCTTCTTCGGCCGACTGCCGAACAAGCCCGACGCGGCCCGACGCTTCTGCCCGCCGCCCCGAGTAGGCGGCGCGGCGGAGAAACCCGTGCCATGGCCGGACGCCGGCTCGCGGCGTGGGACAATTTCCGCCTCGTCGTCATCCGACCAGTCGTCGAAGCTGACTCCAAGCCCGGAGCCGCCAGCTTCGCCGCCACCCGCCTCGGTGTTTTCGTCCATGGCGGCCGCCCCCAAGTCGTGGTCCTCCAGGTCATGCTCCGCCCGGTCGGGGAGAAATCAGCGATCTGCCTCCAACCAGGACGCAGGTTGAAGGAGAGGGCTCTGCCAAGACGTGCCGACTGGTCAGAGTCGGCCAAGAAAAACTCAGCGACAAAACTAAGAGAAGAAAGGGTAAAGAGAGCATACCGTAGGCAGAGGATGTGCACGGGAGTATGGCTCCTTGCCAAACCGCCACTCTGCGGAGAGCTTGCAGTTCGCAAGATAATTCACCATATGAGCCACCTCGTCATGCGGCATATCCTTGGTGCACATCCGACTCGGATCGAGTTGGCCGCTCATCTAATAGATCAGGTGAGGGCGGCTTTGAAGCGGCAGCACCCATCGCGCGACGAAGGCGGCCAGCAAGTCGGACCCAGTCAGGCCCTCCGACTGGATCATCACCCGGAGTCGGGCGATGGCCGCGGCTCCAGCCTGCGACAGCGTCACAGCCCGATAGGACCACTGGGGCCGCCTCCCAGCCGGCGAGCCGGCTACGTAAGCCGGCAAGTTGACGTAGTCGCTTGCGGGGCGACGTTCCTCACGTAGAAATACGACTTCTGCCAAAACTTCACCGACTGGATCAGCGTGATGAGGGGAAGGGGTTGTCGGCCGCTGGCCTCCGCATCGCAATGAAGGCGCCGCTCTGAGCTGGCACGCCCTGCATGCAGGTGCCGAGCTTAGATTGGAAGAACTCCCCTAGAGCTCGAGGGTGGGGAGAACACCAAGAAAGCCTTCGCACAGGGTGACGAAGGCGGACAGCAGCACCACCGTGTTCGGAGTGAGGTGGTGCGGCTGGAGTTGATAGAAGGAGAGGAAGGAGCGGAAGAAGGTGCTCGCCGGCAAGCCGAGGCCGCGCAGGAAATGCGAGCGGAAGACTACCCGCTCGCCTTCCTCCGGCGCCGGTGTGATCTCCTTCTCCGGCGCGAGACGGACGCGCACCTGGTCCTTGCCGGGCAACCGCCACGTCTTGCGGAGGAACTCGATGTGGTCCATATGGACGAGGGAGCCGTCCCAGTCCCCACCGTACTGCATGGTGGCGAGAAGCTAACAAGGAAGAGTGCAGCGGCGGAGAAAGCACGGCCCTGCGGCGGCAAAGCTGCGGGGCGGAGTGAAGATTGGTGGGACGGCGCGGCGGCGAGGCGCTGCCATGAGGGAAAGCAGGAGGAAGAAGATGGCGGAGAAAGGAGGAGTGTGCGAGCGTTTGATGCTTCCCCTCCTCCCCCTACTTATAGCCTCATGCGGCGAAGCCGAGGAGGCGAGGCGTGGGGAGGAACGTGGGATTAACTGCGCCCACTCCCCCACGTCCCGCGATTATTACGCCCTAACGGCGTGCGGAAACCGCCGCCGGAAGACGTGCGGACAGCTCTGGGCCACAGAGGATCTGCGCCTGGGCCTAGGCGTAGGAGTGGTGGGCCCTCGGCCTGCGGCGACGTCCTGTCGTGCGCGGGTTGGCAGGCTTTTCTCAGCCGGAGGAGGCCACGTGGTTCGCGGGCGGCGCGCGGCCGGCCCGCAGCCCGGCGCATGCACCAGCAGACTCCCGCCTTCCGACTTTAGAAATTTCGCCAAGACGGCGTGCCCAACCGAAGCCGACTCCCAGCTGCTCGCTCGTCAAGATAAGAAGCTGACCGAACTTCTCGACCTGCTCTCAGCCTCGAAGCCCAACCAGCTTCGGGGACTACTGTCGGAGTAAATGGCCACGGGTAGCCTAACCAACTCCCCCTGGCTCTTCAAAAAATTATCAGGCCATTCGAGCCTTCAAGCATACAAAGCATAGGGCCGCCTTCCCCCGGCCGGCTATCCCCAGGGCCGACTACCAGAAGGCGACCCGGCCTCAGAAACCTTCCCCAAGAAAGATACGAGATGGCCGACTCCAGGAAGCCGGCCCCAACAGGACCGACTCCCAGAAGCCGGCCATGAAGAAAGCCGACTCCCAGAAGCCGGCCAAGACTGCACCCACCAAGACTGTATCCACATAACGGTGATAAGATAGGGCGTGGCCGCAGTACAGCCTACTACCCCCGAATCCCGAAGCAGGCATGGCCACAGGGCGCCGTACGGGCCAGCCATCCCCCGTCCGGCGTGGCACTGTCGCCATGTTGGCCTCGATGTCGCCCACGACAGGCGCCAGTACGGCCCGCGAGCGGCGGGCCCCGTTAGCCAGAGAGACACTCGAAGGCGGCCCGGTCTCCCCTAGTCGGCCAGGGGCGTGGCCGGCTCCCAATAGCCGGCTACCTCCCTCCCTCGAAACATGTGCCTCATTAAGGAGACAAGACGAGGTAAGGCTACAGTGAGAACCCGCAAGGTGGCGGCACCGTAGCCATGCTTACCTCGACAAAGCCCTCGTCATCAGAGGCGAGGCAACAGTAACCAGCCGCCGACAAGGCCCCCAAGCGGTGGGGCCGGCCTATCGGCCAAGAGGCCGGCAGTCAGCGGGACCCGCCAGTCGGCGGGCCCCAATGGCCGGCGGAGAAGCCGACAAGCATAGACACTGACGGCTGGGACCCGCGCCCATCCGGATTACCATTGTACCCCTGGGGGTAGGCCTATATAAACCCCCCGGGACACCCATGCAAAGGGTTGATCTCATAGAGTTTGACACACCACATAGAGAGAAAAGGAGAGCTAGCCTTGCCCTTCTTCTCCCTCTAGCCAGACAGCTCAAGGAGCACTTGTAGCTACTTGTATTGATCAAGTGATCATGCGGAGACCCCGCAGAGCAGGACTAGGGGTGTTATCTCCACGGAGAGCCCCGAACCTGGGTAAGATCCACCTGCGTGCATGTCTTCGCCTCATCCCGTTTCCAGGCACTGGCGACGTCTTACTGGCTCCCACAATGATAAGCCACCCGTTGGCATATGTCGCACCTACCACCCGACACACGGTTCACTCAAACTAACCATGTGCATTGGGATCCACAAGGCTTCCCCTCTAAAAAATATCTACCCGCCTGCAGCTTTTTTCCATTTGATAACACACGGTTATTGTGTTTTGACCGTGTGTGCTGTTTCTTGTTCCCAATCCCGCCTGCATCCCTCAAAAATATCTGTCCGGCTCGAGGGTTTTTCTGCTTCATAACACACGGTTGTTATCTCTGGACCGTGTGCAATGCTCCATCATCAAAAATTTCAATAGCCCCGGCATTTCACTCCTGCGTTTGACTCCCGCGTAGTAAAATTTTCAGTACCCGCGTCATTTCCTCAAACACCCCCGCCCCCCTCCACACACACGCACACACACACACACACACACACCCCAAAACCTCCTCGGGCGTGCGCACACCCACCCCCTCCCTCGCTTGAAACCCTGGCAAGGTCCCCGCTGCCGCCGCCGCAAGGCCTACCTTGTCAACATCTGCCAATTTGCCCGTGCAGCTTACCCACCCATCTCCATACCCAGGCCACCCTGAGTTTCTTAGATGACGCCTGCCAAACGCCCCCTTTCCCACAGATCCCCATCCCGCACTCCAAAGCATCGCAGCCTAAGCCCGGCTACGCTTCCCGTGGAGCTCGAGGAGCGACTGGGCCAAAAGAGGTGTATCGCGGTCTCTTCGTCCGACGTCGCCGAGGAAGCTGATGACCATTACTGGCGGCAGGCACTCAAGCAGCGGGCTAGAGTATGCGGGCATGTCTCGGCCACCGGCTACGACATCGAGGTCATCGGTAGTAGCGGCCTGAGGCGGGCTATGCCACAGGTTGGCCCACCCCAACCCCTCGGGTTCAACCGTCGTCGATCTCATCCATGGCCCTGCCGCTGATCTCCTCTGGCTCGTTGTCAACAATTTGCCATCCTACATCGCAATCAAGCCCCTTTTGTCATTTCTGAAGGACACGTTCTGCGACGCTGGCTTGGGATCCACAGCTTCCAGGTCAGACCTCATCGACGACGACCATAAGGAGGGCACCCTCTCCGGCTCTTCCAAGGGGAACGAGCCCATCTGCTCTTCCAAGGGGAAAGCGCCCATCTGCAACATCAGGGAGGGCACCCTACAGTCGTGCTCTTCCAAAGGGAAGCAGCCCATCTGCGACAACATGGAGCGCATCCAAGGTTCGTGCTCTTCCCACGGGAACGAGCCCATCTGTGACAAGTGAGGAAACCCATGATTTGTTTTGCCGTGCCTATTCATAGGGGGGGACCCATGATTTGTTGTGTCGAGTCCCTTTTGTATTGTAGTGAGAACATGTCCGGTTTTAATTGCTATATCTGGTTGTTTGAAGTATGCCTTGTTTACTTCAGTTGTTCACAATGTGATGCTCTGTATGTGCAATTATTTACTGTGCAGTACATTTCATCAATCCAGTTTTAAACATACCGATAGGAATGCATATATTTGCTTGCTGTTAAGCCTGTTATAGCTAGCATATGCTTCTTTTAAAGTTTTTTTATTGTTCGGTTGTTTGTAGTTAGCATATGTCCAGTTTCAAATGCTATCTTTGGTTGTTCGTAGTATGCCTTGTTTATTCCAGTTATTCACAACGTGATGTTCTATATGTGCAAGTGTGAACTGTGCAGTTCAATTTCATCACTACCAGTTTCAACAATACCACTATGAATGACTACATTTGGTTGCTGCATCTTGTAGTTAACACACCTTTCCATTTTTATTTAACAATAACCAGTGTACTACTTAGACCGGCACAATACCAGTTTGAATGACTATGTTTGCTTGTTGTTAAATGTTAGGCCTGTTGCAGTTAACACACCTTTCCACTTGTTTTGCTTTACTAGCGTGCTTAAACCTACACACTAAAGCTATCTTTTGCAGATTATTTTGTCTTCCATGGATAATTTTGGTTGATGTTTAGCCTGTTTTGCTTAACATGCTTCTCGATGTACCTACACAGGACAATTTTGGGAACGACTGCTGTTTTCCATCGAGGTTAGTTTTATCCCATGGCTTATATATGCTCACTGTTCAGGATATCGGTAGCTGGTACCATATCGGTGAATCGGACTTCTAACTGAATATATCTACAACCCATTTATTGTTAGGTTAACTAGGGCCATATGTAATATATCTGAGGCTACATAGAAACATGCACTGTACTTAATGTCTAAATATGTAATCCTAGGCTACATAGCAACAAGGAAGAGTGTCACATTAATGTTCTGATGATGTTTAGATATACGTAGAAGAGCAGCAGCAGCAACAACAACAACAACACAGCCTTGTTTGGATACTCAACTTAGCTAGAGGTTAGAGTTAGTTTCTAGCTCATGACTAACCCTGAACTAACTCCATCCAAAGAGTTGTTTGGATGGCAGGGTTAGACTGACAATAAATGCACTAGGAGAACTTGCTCCAATTATCACCTCTTGGGTTGGATAGTTTTTTTGGGTGGGATATAGATGCAACTAGCTCAAACTAGCCCTCATGTTTAGATATACTTTAGGGCTATTTGAGCCCGAACTAGCTCAAACTAACTGTAACCCATGGATACATCAGCAGTTAATCAGCCGATAATTTGTAAGAATGCACTAAACTCCTTCCGGCCCATAATATAAGATGTTAATTCATCTAATATGTGAGTATATTGGATGTTATAAGATATTATAACAGAGTGTTGTACTACATCATTGTGCAATTGTTGTTTAGCTTCTAATATTAACTTGGTGCTTTTAGGTACATATGTCATTGGTAAAGGCCCGCGCTTCGACCCTTTCTGCGTATGGGGCAATGAGATATCGATAAACCAACATCAAGTGTGGAAGCTGATAAAGATTGTTAGTAAAATGGGTCCAAAGATGGCAATTAAACTATTTGTTTACACTTTGTCCAAGACAACAGCGAACTGCAGGATGGTTAGTAAGAACTCTGCAGCCTTCTTTTCACTGCCCATAATGAGTTGTCTTAGATGACAATGTCTGAATCTTTTTCCTTTGCAGTGGTTGCCAAAGCAGATTACTCAAGATTACCTCTCAAACTACATGATTGGTGGGCATGCAAAGGTTAAAGTATTTCTACCAGAACATGATGATTATCTACATGTTTTCATGAAGATCGTGAAGGATGGGCAGTCGGCCATCACAAGGGGTTGACTAGAGTCGTGCGTGCCTTCTACATGGAGGAGGGCACAATATGGGCATTCCGCTTCACCTTGTTCAGCAACCAGAATGTATTTCGCCTCTTTCTTTACCGTCTTTAATAGTACAAATATACAACTGTGGTTCATCATTCTTTATTTGGTTCTTATGTAATTCTTGAACATATGTACCTATGAATCGAATAATGCATTGGTTGTTTGAACCTGATGGATATGAATAAAGCTGTAGCATACATTCAAATTCAAATCCGGTACAATTTGAAACAACAACAATTAAATTACGATGAAATTACACTCTCCAGGTTGTTACGACACAGACGGTTGGTAAAACACAAACGTTTGCGATATACACCATAATCCGAGACGGTTCACAGAGAGGAAACATGTGCAAGCATGCACACAGTTGCCATTTGCAAAGTCCTCCGAGCAGAAAATAAAACTGCAACACTTGCCCTCGCGGCACTATCTGAAGCTCTAGCAACCAAAGAGTTAACAACACTCCACACCACAGTCAACAGGGAAGACATGGTCCTCAGTAAAAGGCCACAATCCACGTCATTCAAACCAGCTCATGAGTAGTAAAAATCCAAGTACATCCGACAGACCCGAATAAAACGGCGTCCATAGGAGCACAGCTGGATCCTGCTGTTGATGAGGCGTTGCGTGCATTTTTATGTGAAAATTGGGACATATTCGCCTGGCACCCTTCTGATATGCCGGGCATCCCACGGAAGCTTGCGGAGCACAACCTGAATATAATCAAGGGCTTTAAGCCAGTCAAACAGACATACGCCGATTCTCCGAACCCAAACAACAGGCTATGGATGAGGAACTGGCAAAACTGCTAGAGGCCAGATTCATCCGTGAAATAAAGCATCTGGAGTGGCTGGCAAATCTGGTCATGGTACCAAAGAAGGACAAGTCAAGGCGGTTCTGCATCGACTTCAAAGACCTAAACAAGGCCTGTCCTAAGGATCCCTTCCCTCTACCTCACATAGACCAGATGATTGGCGCCACTACCGGACATGATTCGCTATGCTTTCTCGACGCATACTCCGAATATCATCAAATAAAGATGAAGGAGTCCGACCAAGCTGCAACCGCATTCATCACTCCCTATGGGCCATTTTGCTTCAACATGATGCCTTTCGGGTTAAAAACGTAGGAACCACGTACCAACGCATGATTCAAACATGCTTGGAAAATCAAATTGGCAAAGCAGTCGAGGCATATGTGGATGACATGGTCATTAAAACCAAAAAGGTCGATCAACTCATGGATGATCTTGCTACTTCTTGAGCTTGTGTTGGTTTTTCCCTTGAAGAGGAAAGGGTGATGCAGCATAGTAGAGATAAGTATTTCCCCCAGTTAAGAACCAAGGTATCAATCCAGTAGGAGAATGATAACCCACAAGTGTAGGGGATCGTTTGTAGCCTCCTTTGATAAATAAGAGTGTCGAACCCAACGAGGAGCTAAAGGTAGAACAAATATTCCCTCAAGTTCTATCGACCACCGATACAACTCTACGCACACTTGACGTTTGCTTTACCTAAAACAAGTATAAAACTATTTTGCAAGAATAAAACTACGATTACTTTGCAAGAATAAAACTATGAATAAATTGCAAGGTAATAAAAGTGGATAGCTTTTGTCAATAAGAAAGTCATTTGTCCCTAGGCAATCGATAACAAGTACCGGTAATCATTCTTGCAATTCTACATGAGGGAGAGGCATGAGCTAACATACTTTCTCTACTTGGATCATATGCACTTATGATTGGACCCCTAGCAAGCATCCACAACTACTAAAGATCATTAAGGCCATGAAACCCAACCATAGCATTAAGTATCAAGTCCTCTTTATCCCATACGCAACAACCTACGTACTGGGGTTTAAGCTTCTGTCACTCTCGCAACCCACCATAAGCGAATCATGAACGTAGTGCAACACCCTACAATAGGGGGCCCTCACGTTTGCGCGAGGCGGAGGGCACCATAGGACAGCACCATAAATAAAATATACAATCATACCAACCAAGATCACGATTAACCCACAGGACAAAACGACTCTACTCAAACATCATATGATAACCATAGATCATTGAGGAATAATATATGGAGTTGAGCACCATTTTTAGTAGAGGTTAAAGCGGGGAGAAGAGGTGTTACACCGCTGCATAGAGGGGGAGAAAGTTGGTGTTGACGGTAGCAAGATTTTTGATGTAGATCGCTGTCACGATCCTCGCCCCGGCGGCACTTCGGCGCCACCAGGAGAGAGGGGGAGAGACCCCCCTCCTTATTATTCTTCCTTGACCTACCCCCTAGATGGGAGGAGAGTTCCCCCTCTGGTCCATGGCCTCCATGGCGGCGGAGGGGCGGGAGCTCCTCTGAGATTGGATCTCCCTCTTTGTCCTCTTCTGTTTCACGTTCCCCATATCTGGCCCTTCACGGTTTCTTAAATTCCCGGAGATCCGTAACTCCGACTGCGCTGAAATTTTTACACGATTTTTTTCCATAAATTATCTTTCTTGCGCCAGAAGAAGAGCCCCAACCGACGTTCGAGGAGGGCATAAGACACCTGGGCCCGCCAGGGGGTGCCCGACGCGCCATGGTGGGTTGTGGTCACTGTGGGCCCCTGTTTGTGTTGATTCCAAGTCCCAAAAATCACAGATATTCGAAAATTATTCTCCGTAAATTTTTATCCCATTTGGACTTCGTTTGATATGGATTTTCTGTGAAACACAAAACATGCAATAAACAGGAACTAGCACTAGGCACTGGATCAATATGTTAGTCGAAATAAATCATATAAAATGTTGCCAAAAGTTTATAAAGTTGTATAATATTGGCATGAAATAATCAAAAATTAGAGATACGATGGAGACATATCAGAGAAACGCACAAGTCCCCAATAGATGCACCTGCACAAATAATCAAACACTTGCACCCAACGTGATAAACGGGTTGTCAATCCCTTCACGGTCACTTGTAAAGGTGAGATCTGATAGAGATAAATAAAACTAAACAAAAGATAAAATATTTTTGGGTTTTTTGGTTTATAGCTCTGAAAAATAAAGATTGCAAGATAGTAGATCGAAAACTAATATGATGGAAAATAGACCCAGGGGCCATAGGCTTCACTAGAGGCTTCTCTCATGAAGGAAAATAATATGGTGGGTGAACAAATTACTGTCGAGCAATTGATAGAAACGCGCAAAGTTATGACGATATCCAAGGCAATGATTATGTAATATAGGCATCACGTCCATGTCAAGTAGGCCGACTCCTGCCCGTGTCTACTACTATTAATCCACACATCGACCGCTATCCAGCATGCATCTAGAGTATTACGTTCATAAAGAACAGAGTAACTCCTTAAGTAAGATGACATGATGTAGAGGAATAAACTCAAGCAATATGATGAAAACCCCATCTTTTTATCCTCGATGGTAACAATTCAATACATGTCTCGCTACCCCTACTTTGTCACCAGGTGAAATCACGTAATATTGAACCCAAAGCTAAGCACCTCTCCCATTGCAAAAAAACCAATCTAGTTGGCCAAACCGAACCGATAATTCGAAGAGAAACACAAAGATATCAAATCATGCATATAAGAATTCAGAGAAGATTCAAATAATATTCATAGATAAGCTGATCATAAATCCACAATTTATCGGATCTCGACAAACACAACGCAAAAGAAGATTACATCAGATAGATCTCCAAGAACATCAAGGAGAACATGGTATTGAGAATTAAAGAGATAGAATAATCCATCTAGCTACTAGCTATGGACCCGTAGGTCTGTGATGAACTACTCACGCTTTATCGGAAGGGCAATAGAGTTGATGTAGATGCCCTCCGTGATCGAATCCCCCTCCGCTAGGATGCCAGAAAAGGCCCCAAGATGGGATCTCACGGGAACAGGAGGTTGTGGTGGTGGAGAAGTGTTTTCGTGGATGCTTCTGAGGGTTTTGGAATATATGTGAATATATAGGAGGAAGAGCTAGGTCAGGGGGGTCACCGAGGGGCCCACAAGGTAGGGGGCGCCCCCCAGGGCGCGCCCTCCACCCTTGCCGCTGCCTCGTGGCTCTTCTGACTTGCACTCCAAGTCCCCTGGGTGTCTTCTGGTCCAAGAAAAATCATCGTGAAGTTTTATTCCGTTTGGACTCCATTTATATTCCTTTTCTGCGAAGCTCAAAAACAAGGAAAAAACAGAAACTTGCACCGGGCTCTAGGTTAATAGGTTAGTCCCAAAAATAATATAAAGTAGCATATTAATGCATATAAAACATCCAAAATAGATAATATAATAGCATGGAACAATAAAAAATTATAGATACGTTGGAGACGCATCAGATCTCTACTTGACCTTCAAATACCTGCGAGCCTATGCCATACGGCTCAACCCAGACAAATGTGTGTTCGGGGTCCCCGCCAGCAAGTTGCTCGGCTTCATCGTCTCCCATCGGGGAATAGAGGCCAATACGACTAAAATGAGAGCCCTGTCCTAGCTGGCAATACCAACGAAGTTGAAACACGTACAGAAGCTAGCCGGCTACGTGGCAGCCCTAAGTCGTTTTATTTCCCGCCTTGGCAAAAAGGCACTGTCTCTTTACAAGCTACTTAAGAAAACAAAAAACTTTGAGTGGATTAACGAGGCGACCGCTACACTAGAAGAAATCAAAACACTCATGGCAAGCAACCCCATCCTGGCCGCACCATGTGTTGGCGAACCTATGCTGTTGAACATCTCAGCCAGCAACCAGGTGGTAAGTGCGGCGCTCATCGTAGAGCTTCAATCAGAGGGGCACAAGTTCCAGGTGCAAAAGCCAGTCTGCTATGTGTCAGAAGTCCTCACACCATGCAAGTCCCGATATCCACACTATCAAAAAATAGCATATACGGTCTTCATGGGTGATACGTCCATTTTGCATCATGTTTTCTTACTCTTATTTATGATGTTTTTATACATAATAAAGCTTTTTGGAGTCATTCTAATGCCTTTTCTCTCATAATTTGCAAGGTACACACAAAGAGGGAGAATTCCGGCAGCTGGAAATCTGGACCTGGAAAAGCTACGTCAGGCTACCTATTGTGCTCAACTCCAAACAAGATGAAACTTCACGGAGAATTTTTATGGAATATATGATGAATATTGGAGAAAATAAGTACCAGAGGAGGCCCACCAGGTGGGCACAACCCACCTGGGCGCGCCAGGGAGCCCAGGCGCGCTCTGGTGAGTTGTGCTGTGGTGCCCATCTTATGGTATATAAGTCATTTTGACCTAGAAAGAAATAAGGAGAGGACTTTCGGGACAGAGCGCCGTCGTCTAGAGGCGGAACTTGGGCAGGAGCACTTTTGCCCTCCGGTGGAGCGATTCCGCCGGGGGAACTTCCCTCCCGGAGGGGGAAATCATCGTCCTCATCATCACCAACAACTCTCCGATCTTGGGGAGGGCCATCTCCATCAACATATTCAACAGAACCATCTCATCTCAAACCCTAATTCATCTCTTGTGTTCAATCTGGTTACCGGAACTATAGATTGGTGTTTGTGGGTGACTAGTAGTGTTGATTACATCTTGTAGTTGATTACTATATGGTTTATTTGGTGGAAGATTATATGTTTAGATCCAATATGCTATTTAATAGCCCTCTGATCTTGAGCATGATTATCATTTGTGAGTAGTTACTTTTGTTCTTGAGGTCACGGGAGAAATCATGTTGCAATTAATCATGTGAACTTGATATGTGTTCGATATTTTGATAGTATGCATGTTGTGATTCCCTTAGTGGTGTCATGTGAACATCGACTACATGACACTTCACCATATTTGGGCCTAAGGGAATGCATTTTGGAGTAGCAATTAGATGATGGGTTGCGAGAGTGACAGAAGCTTAAACACCAGTTTATGCGCTATTCCGTAAGGGACCGATTGGATGCAAAAGTTTAATGCTATGGTTAGAATTTATTCTTAATACTTTTCTCGTAGTTGCGGATGCTTGCGGGAGGGTTAATCATAAGTAGGAGGTTTGTTCAATTAAGAACAGCACCTAAGCACCGGTCCACTCACATATCAAATTATCAAAGTAGCGAACATGAATCGAATTAACATGATGAAAGTGACTGGATAAAATTCCCGTGTACCCTCAAGGACGCTTTGCCTATTATAAGAGACCGTTTTGGCCTGTTCTTTGCCTCAAAATGATTGGGCTACCTTGCTGCACTTTTGCTATTATTATCCTTACTTGCTCGTTATTATTATCCTTACTTGCTCGTTACAAATTATCTTACTATCAAACTACTCTATTACCTACAATCTCAGCACTTGCAGAAATCACCTTGCCGAAAACCACTTGTCATTTCCTTCTGCTCCTCGTTGGGTTCGACACTCTTACTTATCAAAAAGAGCTAAAATTGATCCCCTATACTTATGGGTCATCAATGGTGTCCCGGAAACTGTGACACTACTTTCAAGAGTGTTCGGTGATAGTAGTATCCGAGGTACCCCTGCCATGGGTGGACGCGATCACCTATGGGGCCATGAGCCCCCTGTGGTTCGGCAAGGGGGAAGGTCATGTTGCACAAAGAGCGGAGACAATGAGGCAGCACGACGGCGATGACACTGGAGATTTTCACCCAGGTTCGGGCTGCCATGAGGCGTGAAACCCTACTCCTGCTTTGGTGGATTGAGTAGAGGAATACAACGACACGCAACGCTCGAGCCTGGCAAGGTTGCCTCGCGGGAAGAGCAGCTACACGCGTACAAGTGTGAAGGGTCCGAATCATTTCCTCTATTACCTTTGACCTCCTTTTATAGCTCAAGGGGTAACCACAATGGCAAAACAATCATTATCTAGTGATCAGATAGCTAACAATGCTATGATACCTAACTTTGGCAGTTAGGACAAAGTGCATTAAAGGCACTGCTAGGTGTCATGTGGAAGGTGAAGCCCGGCAAGCCTGTCGTGCCGCTTAATCATCTCTTGCTTATTTGCTTGACACATGAGGAACCACAAGTATAGGGGATCTATCGTAGTCCTTTCATAAGTAAGAGTGTCGAACCCAACGAGGAGCCAATGGAAATGACAAGCGGTTTTCAGCAAGGTATTCTCTGCAAGCACTGAAATTATCGGTAACAGATAGTTGTGTGATAAGATAATTCATAACGGGTAACAAGTAACAAGAGTAAACAAGGTGCAGCAAGGTGGCCCAATCCTTTTTGTAACAAAGGAAAAGCCTCGACGAACTCTTATATAAACCAAAGCGCTCCCGAGGACACATGGGAATTGTTGTCAAGCTAGTTTTCATCATGCTCATATGATTCACGTTCGTTACTTTGATAATTCGATATGTGGGTGGACCGGTGCTTGGGTGCTACCCATCCTTGGACAAGCCTCCCACTTATGATTAACCACTCTCGCAAGCATCCACAACCACAAAGGAACAATTAAGATAAATCTAACCATAGCATAAAGCATATGGATCCAATCTGAGGTTTTAGACAAAGAATGAATACAAGGGATGAACTAGGGTTTGAGAGGAGATTGTGCTGGTGAAGATGTTGATGGAGATTGAACCCCTCTCGATGAGAGGATCACTGATGATGATGATGGCTTCGATTTCCCCCTCCCGGAGGGAAGTTTCCCTGGCAGAACAGCTTCGCTGGAGCCCTAGATTGGTTCTGCCCAAGTTCCGCCTCGAGACATCGGCGCTTCGTCCCGAAAGCTTCCTCTTGATATTTTCCAGGTCAAAACACACCATATAGCAGAAGATGGGCATCGGGGGCCTGCCAGGTGGCCCAAAAGGCAGGGGGCACGCCCCCACCCTTGTGGATGGCTGGTGGCCCCCCTCTGGTGCTTTCTTCGCCCACTATTTTTTATATATTCCAAAATAATTCTCCATGGAGTATCAGGACTTTTGGAGTTGTGCAGAATAGGTCTCTAATATTTGCTCCTTTTCCAGTCCAGAATTTCAGTTGCCCGCATTCTCCCTCATCATGTGAACCTTATAAAATAAGAGAGAAAAGGCATAAGTATTGTTATATAATGTGTAATAACAGCCCATAATGCAATAAATAGCAATATAAAAGCATGATCCAAAATGGACGTATCAACTCCCCCAAGCTTAGACCTCATTTTTCCTCAAGCGAAAGCAGAAATCAAAAAATATGTCCACATGTTTAGAGATAGAGGTGTCGATAAAATAAAATACGGACATGAGGGCATCATGATCATCTTTAGGATAGCAACATATATTGCCATATAATTTCTTATGCTAAAGTAACAATTCATTCACAAAGTAAAGTATGTATTGAAAACTTCATTGAAAACTAACAAACTATGATCTCAGTCATTGAAGCGATTGCAATTTATCATAACATCGGAAAGAGTCAATATAAGAGCTTTTCAGTCCACATACTCAACTATCATTAAGTCTTTCACAATTGCTAACTCTCACGCGATACTTATGGGTTCAAACCCTCAGTCGGACACAGAGAAAGATGGGGGCTCATAGTTTCACCTCCCAACCTTTTACATCAAGGGTAATGTCAACAATAATACTTTATGATAACCTACATCCGAGTGGATATATATATCTGGATCTCTCCAACACATAGTGCTTGCCAAAAGAAAAAGTGTAAAAAGGAAAGGTGAAGATCACAATGACTCTTGTACAAGGGTAGAAGATAAAAGTAAAAGATAGGCCCTTCGCGGAGGGAAGCAGAGGTTGTCATGCGCTTTTATGGTTGGATGCACAAAATCTTAATGCAAAAGAATGTCACTTTATATTGCCGCTTGTGATAAAGAACTTTATATGCAGCCCGTCACTTTTATTTCTTCCATATCACAAGTTCGTATAAAGATTATTTTCTTCACACTAATAGATCATGCATATTTAGAGAGAAATTTTTATTGCTTGCACCAATGACAACTTACTTGAAGGATCTTACTCAATCCATAGGTAGGTATGGTGGACTCTCATGGCAAAACTGGTTTAAGGGATGTTTGTAAGCACAAGTAGTATCTCAACTTGGTGCAAAGAATTTGGCTAGCATGAGAGGGAAAGGCAAGCTCAACATGTTGGAGGATCCATCACAATATAACTTCTATTCGAATATAAGAAAACATAACCCATTATGTTGTCTTCCTTGTCCAACATCAACTTTTTAGCATGTCATATTTTAATGAGTGCTCACAATTACAAAACATGTCCAAGATAGTATATTTATATGTGAAGCCTCTCTTTCTTTATTACTTCCTATTAATTGCAACAATGACCAAAACTATGTTTGTCAACTCTCAACAAATCTTATTCATCAGACCATTTATATGTGAAGTCATTACTCTACATAAGATTAATATATGATCTTTTTGTTTCTTTTTATTCATTTCTTTTAGTTAATTCCCTCAAGATCATAGCAAGAAAGCAAAGCCCTCAACTCAAAACTACTCTTTATTATATATAACTCACGGACTCGATTACATAGATAGAGATCAAAACAAAACTTGAAGCTAGATCATACTAAAACATTATTCTACTAGATCAAGATATAACCAAAAGGATTGAACTAAGAAAAACGATAAAGGTAAAGGTGTGATGGTGATACGATACCGGCGCACCTCCCCCAAGCTTGGTGGTAGCCAAGGGGAGTGCCCATACCCATGTATTTATGTCTCTTTCTTCGGAGGTGGTGATGATGGAGTTGTTGATGTAGTAGGCTTGTCATCCATCTTCCAAGGCATAGGCTAACCATCAGAGAAAGACGAACGAGTCTCCAGGATCCTCAAATCTGCAGCCAAACTCATCCTCTTAAATCTGTATTCATACTCACAATTTTGGTTTTGCAGGTCATAGATCTGGGCTTGGAGATGCTCGATTTTCTCATGATGCTGGAAGATGGCCTCCCCATTGTTCTTGGCATCCAGCTTGTGATTGTTGGTGAACTCCACGATCATCAAGTGATTAGCGTTGAGTCCATGTTCCATAGCTTTGAGTCTTGCCTCCACGCTTCCGGTCTTCTTCGGCCCTTCAACATCGGGGATGTGTAGGACCCCCTCACGCATCTCAATGGCTTGAGGGTGTCGTAGCACCTCCGCAAGGTAGGGGTTGATGACCTCCTAAAAAAACTTGTCCTTGGGGGCGCTTGGAGACATCATGGTGATCTAGATCTATCAGAAAAATATCCCGAAACAAGAACAAAGGATTTTGTCATGGTACGGTGGTCAAAACCTTTGGGAGATTATAATGATTTTTACCGACCAAAAGAAGTAATGTGCAAGAAAACGGAGTTCGGAGGACACACTAGGTGGCCACAAGGCAGGGGGCGCACCCAGGGGGTAGGGCGCCCCCTCCACCCTTGTGGTCTCCTCGTGCATCTTTTGGACTACTTTTAATTTTCCTAATTTTTTAAATATTCCAAAATAGAGAAAAATTGCCATTAGAACAATTTTTGAGTTGGTTTACTTACCGTACCACATACCTATTCCTTTTCGGAGTCTGAAACATTCTGGAAAGTATCCCTTATGTACTCCTCCGGTGTTATGGTATTAATAATATTGGTCTCAACGTTTATGGGATTACCTGAGATATAATGTTTGATTCTTTGACCGTTTACCACCTTCGGATTTGTACCCTCGGCGTTGTTGATCTTGATCGCACCGGAACGTTAGACCTCCTCGATAATGTAAGGACCTTCCCATTTAGAGGGAAGTTTTCCTGCAAAAAATCTTAAACGGGAGTTGTATAGCAAAACATGATCACCTACATTAAACTCACGCTTTTGTATCCTCTTGTCATGCCATCTTTTAACCTTTTCTTTAAACAACTTGGCATTCTCATAGGCTTGGTTTCTCCATTCATCAAGCAAGCTTATGTCAAATAACCTCTTCTCACCGGCAAGTTTGAAATCATAGTTGAGCTCTTTAATAGCCCAATAAGCTTTATGTTCTAGTTCATGTAGTAAGTTACATGCTTTTCCATAAACCATTTTATACGGAGACATACCCATAGGATTCTTATAAGCAGTTATATAAGCCCATAATGCATCATCAAGTTTCTTAGACCAGTTCTTTCTAGATCTATTCACAGTCTTTTGGAAAATCAATTTAATCTCTGTATTGCTCAATTCTACTTGACCACTAGACTGAGGGTGATAAGGAGATGCAATTCTATAGTTGACATCATATTTAGCAAGCATTTTACAGAAAGCGGCATGAATAAAATGTGAACCACCATCAATCACTAAATATCTAGGGACTCCAAACCTCGGAAAAATAACTTCTTTAAGCATCTTAATAGAAGTGCTATGATCAACACTACTAGTTGGAATAGCTTCTAGCCACTTATTAATGTAATCAGCGGCAACTAAAATATGTGTATACCCATTAGAGGATGGAAAAGGTCCCATATAATCAAAGCCCCAAACATCAAACGGTTCAATAACAAGTGAATAATTCATAGGCATTTCGTGACGTATATTAATATTGCCAATTCTCTGGCATTCATCACAAGACAAGACAAACTTACAAGCATCCTTGAAGAGAGTAGGCCAATAAAAACCAGATTGCAATACCTTATGTGCAGTTCTATCTCCCGCGTGGTGTCCTCCATAAGACTCGGAGTGGCACTTGCGTACGATCTGTTCCTGTTCATGCTCAGGTACACAACGTCTAATAACACCATCTACTCCTTCGTTATAAAGGTGTGGGTCATCCCAAAAGTAATGTCTCAAATCATAGAAAAAGTTTTCCTTTTGCTCGTATGTGAAACTAGGTGGTAGAAATTTAGCAACAATGTAATTAGCATAATCAGCATACCATGGAGTATTACAAGAAGCATTTATGACAGCTAATTGCTCATCAGGAAAGCTACCATCAATAGGAAGTGGGTCATCAAGAACATTTTCTAACCTAGACAAGTTGTCTGCAACGGGGTTCTCGGCTCCCTTTAATTTCTATCAATAATATGCAAATCAAATTCTTGTAACAAGAGAACCCATCTAATAAGTCTAGGTTTAGCATCTTTTTTTTCCATAAGATATTTAATAACAGCATGATCAGTGTGAACAGTTGCATTGGAATCAACAATATAAGATATGAACTTAGCACAAGCAAAAACAACTGCTAAAAATTCTTTTTCAGTTGTAGCATAATTTTCCTGGGCACTGTCTAGAGTTTTACTAGCATAATGAATAACATTCAAGTTCTTATCAACTCTTTGCCCTAGAACAGCACCAACAGCATAATCACTAGCATCGCACATAATTTCAAAGGGTAAATTCAAATCAGGTGGCTGAACAATAGCTGCAAAAATCAAAGGTTTCTTAAGTATTTCAAATGCTTCTACACAATCATCATCAAAAACAAAAGGAACATCTTTTTGCAAGAGTTTAGTGAGAAGCCTAGAAATTTTAGAGAATTCTTTAATAAACCTCCTATAGAAACCAGCATGACCAAGGAAACTTCTTATACCTTTGATATCTTTAGGACACAACATCTTTTCAATAACATCTACTTTAGCTTTATCAACTTCAATACCTCTTTTAGAAATTTTATGCCCCAAGACAATACCTTCATTAACCATAAAGTGGCACTTCTCCCAATTCAAAACAAGATTAGTTTCTTCATATCTCTACATAATTTGATCAAGGTTGCTTAAGCAATCATCAAAAGAAGTTCCGTAAACAGAGAATCATCCATGAAAACCTCAAAAATCTTTTCACAAAAATCAGAGAATATAGCAGTCATACATCTTTGAAAGGTAGCAGGTGCATTGCATAAAATAAAAGGCATACATCTATAAGAAAAAGAACCTAAAGGGCAAGTAAAAGTGGTTTTTCTTGGTCCTCTTTTGACACAGGTATTTGACAGAAACCAGAATAACCATCTAGAAAGAAAAAATGTGTATGTTTAGATAGTATTTCTAGAATTTGATCAATAAAAGGTAGAGGGTAATGATCTTTTCTAATAGCTTTGTTTAATTTGTGAAAATCAATTACCATTCTATAACATGTAACAATTCTTTGTGCGATCAATTCATTGTTATCGTTAGGAACAACAGTAATACCTCCCTTCTTAGGGATACAATGAACGGGACTTACCCATCTACTATCAGCAATAGGATAAATTATACCAGCCTCCAGAAGCTTTAGTATTTCATTTCTTACCACTTCTTTCATCTTAGGGTTCAACAGTCGTTGATGATCAACAACTGGTTTAGCATCAGGCTCCAAATTAATTTTGTGGTGACATAGAGTGGGACTAATGCCCTTAAGACCATCAAGAGTATATCCAATAGCGACACGGTTCTTCTTCAGAGTTTTCAATAATTTCTTTTCTTCATGCTCTGAAAGTTTAGCACTAATAATAACATGATATATCTTCTTTTCACTGAGATAAGCATATTTCAGAATATAAGGTAATTGTTTAAGCTGAGACACGGGATCACCCTTGGGTGGAGGAGGATCCCCAAGGATTTCAATAGGAAAATTGTGTTTCGAAATAGGCCCTTGATTAAAGAATATTTCATCTATTTCCCTTCTTTCATTCATCAACATGTCATTTTCATGGTCTAGCAAATATTGCTCTAAAGGATCAGTAGGAGGTACGACAATAGAAGCAAGACCAATAATTTCATCCTTACCAGGAAATTATTTATCATGGGGTTGTCTACGAAATTTAGAGAAATTAAAATCATGAGACATATCCCCAAAACTTACAGTAACAATTTCTTTCTCACAGTCTATCTTAGCATTAACAGTATTCAAGAAAGGTCTACCAAATATGATGGGACAAAAATCATCTTGTGGGGAAGCAAGCACAAGAAAATCTGTAGGGTATTTTATTTTCCCACACAAGACTTCAACATCTCTAACAATCCCAATTGGTGATATAGTATCTCTGTTGGCAAGCTTAATAGTAACATCAATATCTTCTATCTCAGCAGGTGCAATATCATTCATAATTTCTTGATACAAGGTATAAGGAATTGCACTCACACTAGCACCCACATCACATAAGCCATGATAACAGCTATCTCCTATTTTAGCAGAAACAACAGGCGTGCCAACAACAGGTCTATGTTTATCTTTAATATCGGGTTTAGCAATTCTAGCAGCTTCATCGCAGAAATAAATAACATGCCCTTCAATATTATCAACCAAGAGATCTTTAACCATAGCAATACGAGGTTCAACTTTAATTTGCTCAGGGGGAGTAGGTGTTCCAGTATAACTCTTACGTACCACAGTTGAAGCTTTAGCATGATCCTTCATTCTAGCAGGAAAAGGTGGTTTCTCAACATAAGTAGTAGGAACAATAGGATCAACATTATAAGTAATAGTTTCTTCTTCAACTTTAATAGGTTCTACTACTTTCACTTCAATGGGAGGACGATATTTAAACCACTTATCCTTAGGAAGATCAACATGGGTAGCAAATGATTCACGGAAAGAAGCTACTATCACTAGTACGGGTTGGTCCTATACAAACGGTTTTTAACCCCTTTCCACGATGGCTTTTGGAACAATCGTCTAGTGAGTGTGGATGATAGGGGGGTCCTTCCCACACGACCCAGAAACCGTTGGGGATATGCCCTCCTGGCACACACGCTCGGCAAAATGAGGTCGTGTGCGACCGGCGAGCGCTCAAATACGGAAATACGTACAGTAGAGCTAAAAATACAATTATACATGCGAAATTGTTTCCGGTCGCAAGTACATCCCACACAGTCAGTCCCCGCTAAACGTTTCCGTTCGTATGTACATCCCACACAGTCGCTCCAAGGAAAACGTTTCCGTTCACAGATACATCACACACAATTTTTCCTGTTAAATCATTTGCGTTATTGAATGTATCACACACGGTCCGTAGAAGAAACTGTGTGGCAAAGTCTGTCCATCACACACAATTTTTATGTGGTAAACGTTTGCGCAAGGTGGCCTAATGCGAACAGTTTTCAAGAGAAAGTCGTGTGTGATTGTTCATTGATCCAACACGGTTTATTCCTAGAAACTGTGTGCATTGCCTGAGGTCATCGCCCATGTTATTTTTTCAATAACCGTTTGCAATAGCAAAACCCAATTAGCAGGCTAATTTGCCATTAGCAGGCTAATTGCCCTGTTATTAATAATCCATTTATTAATCTAATTGACATTCATATTGAGCACATAATATATTTCATTTCCATATTAAGGAAGCAGAGTACAGGGAGTACATGAGGGGGATTTGGGGGAACTGGAGTAGGAATCGAGATTCCAGAGGTGGGGGAGGGGCGGGAGACTGGGGATGAAAAGGTAGCATGAATTTCGAGCCCACGTCAATATGCTCTCGGCGCGCAAGCGCACGAAAACACCGGTGGCGCCCACATGTCGGCCTAAGAGTCCTTATTCTTTCTTTTTTGGAGAGCCCGGCCTTTTTTTTCAGGATCTTTTGAGAGCCCGGCCTGAGAGTCATAATTGACCTGTTTGGCATTGCGTTACTACTCGGCCCATATTCAACGACACCTCACTGGCCCAAACAAGTGTACATCATCGAAAAGACACTGAGCTCAAATTATATAACTTGAAAAAAGGAGATATACTCTGAACACTGGAGAATGGTGATGCCCTCATTTAGCCCACCAGTAGTTCGAGACAATAAACAGTTCGAAACAACGATATATACAACATTCAAACACTGACTAGTGACTACTACTGACATAAACAGCAAGACATGATAGTTCATAAGAAGTCTTGCTATACCACCAAAACGCACCCATCTACAACGCTCAGACTCTCGTGATCCAGACGAGAATGACATTCTAAACAGAAGCAACTATTACATAGTAAGAGTGACATAGACGATGACCAAATGACAAGGAATATGCATAACAAAAGAAAGAACTACCCATCCAGAACCAGCAGCAAAGACAACAAAGTCATTCGAAGGGATGATCCAACACCATCATAATTTGCAGCCCCGCTTTAGCGACCAGTGATCCGGAGACACCAGTACTCCACCCTTTCGATGCAACAGCCCAATTACCTATCAACCTGAAGGCTTGAACCACATCACTGCCTATCGTAATTGAGACATCCAAGGATCAAAGTTAATCCGGATGCCTTTGTGAAAGGATCGATATAGTTGACTAGAGGGGGGGTGAATAGGCAACTAACAATTTTTAGCTTTTCTTTACCAAATTAAACTTTGCATCAAAATAGGTTGTCTAGATATGCAACTAAGTGGGCAACCTATATGATGCAATGACAACAAGCTTGCAAGCAAATAAGAGATATAACACGAGTAAGCTTGCGAAAATAAAGGAGCGAGATAACCAAGAGTGGAGCCGGTGAAGACGAGGATGTGTTACCGAAGTTCCTTCCTTTTGAGGGGAGGTACGTCTCCGTTGGAGCGGTGTGGAGGCACAATGCTCCCCAAGAAGCCACTAGGGCCACCGTATTCTCCTCACGTCCTCACACAATGCGAGATGCCGTGATTCCACTATTGGTGCCCTTGAAGGCGGCGACCGGACCTTTACAAACAAGGTTGGGGCAATCTCCACAACTTAATTGGAGGCTCCCAACGACACCACAAAGCTTCACCACAATGGACTATGGCTCCGCGGTGACCTCAACCGTCTAGGGTGCTCAAACACCCAAGAGTAACAAGATCCTCTAGGGATAGGTGGGGGGAATCATATTTCTCTTGGTGGAAGTGTAGATCGTGGCCTTCTCAACCAATCCCGAGCAAATCAACAAGTTTGATTGGCTAGGGAGAGAGATCGGGCGAAAATGGAGCTTGGAGCAACAATGGAGCTTTTGGGGGAAGAGGTAGGTCAACTTTGGGGAAGAAGACCCCCGTTATATAGTGGGGGGAACAATCCAACCGTTACCCCCACTTCTGCCCCGCAGAGAGCGGTACTACCGCTGGGCCAGCGGTACTACCGCTTGCCCCTATAAGCGGTACTACCGCTCCTCCTCGCGGTACTGCCGCTGGGCCCAGAGCGGTACTACCGCGGTGGCAGGGCGGTACTACCACATACGAGCGGTACTACGGCCCCCCACTGCCGCGGCAAGTACCGTAAAACCCGACACGAAAAAAGACCCCTCGAATCGAGGCGGTACTAGCACGAGACCAACGCGGTACTACAGCTGGGGGCTACCAGCGGTACTACTGCTCTGGAGCGGTACTACCGCTTGTAGCACCCAAGTGGTACTACCGCTCCGTCCCGCGGTACTACCGCAGGGACCAGAGAGAGCACACTGCTGGGGGCTACCAGCAGTACTACTGCTCTGGAGCAGTACTACCGCTCCAGAGCGGTGCTACCGCTTGTAGCACCCAAGCGGTACTACCGCTCCGGTCCGCGGTACTACCGCTGGAACCAGAGAGAGCACACGGAGAAGGGAAACGAGCCCATCATCGAAACGGAAAGGCTCGGAAGGAGGGGCAAAGGAAGTGTACGTGATGATTCCGCCCTAGCCTTTCCAAAGCGGACCCCCTCTTGATAGTACGGAGATCCCTATGAAACTAGTCCACCAAACTAATTCGAAAGGACTACACCGTCTTCGCTTCAAGCTCCGAGGGGAGGGAATCGTCTCGTGCCAAAAGGATGAATCTCTGAAAAACACTCAATGCACACGATTAGTCCGCAAAAGCATTGTCATCAATCACTAGAACATCTTAGGGATAAATATGCCCTTACACTTTGTCATTCTCACCTTCTTTTGGCTGCAGGCTGTATCGTTGACAATCAGGGGAGTTTGCTCCCGAACTCCTAGGGCTCGCCGTGTAGACACAGTTTTCCATAGCAAACAGAGCCTCTCTGCCATTAAGGTCCTTGCCAACAGTGATCTCCTGGTTAATCGGATAATTGAGTCCGCAAAACAGAGAGTGTGAACCAAGGCTGTTTACCCGCCTCCAACTAAAAAATCCTAAAGGCCCCAACAAGCTGGTATCCTGCTCATAGGCGTAACAGCCACTGCCCGGATACTCACGTATTACACGGTGCTTGTATACAGTGGGGTTTTTGCAATATAACTTTTCCGGCTCATGTGTCCGAATGATCATCAGTCTTTTGCCGTCGTCTGATCGAGCGAGGAACCAGTTATGTTTCCCTGTTTTTGGCAAAGGTGGTGTGATTACAAAGGGCAGTAACTGTAGGGACACTGCATCATATAAAAAAGGATAGGCATTGTTAATGTAAGATCAACATTGTTCAGAGTATGAGTAGGATAATGCAAGAAACAGCATTGATATGTCCCTGTTGGATCTGGGAGGAAAATATAGGGAAATGTATACTGGGTTCGAAAATATAGAAGTGCCATGCATGGTTATACTCATGTTATCTCGCAATCGATTCTTCACAGGAAACTACCATGTCATGCATGTTATGTACTCCCTCCGTTCCCAAATATTTGTCTTTCTAGGCATTTCAAATAGACACAACATACGGATGTATGTAGACATATTTTAGAGTGTAGATTCACTCATTTTGCTCCGTATGTAGTCACTTGTTAAAATCTCTAGAAAGACAAATATTTGGGAACGGAGGGAGTAATCATGTTCTGTCCTCACAACAAATTCTTCAAGGTAACTAACAGACCATGCATTGTTATATACTCGTGTTCTGTGGGCAAAATTTTTGTGAGGATATTATTCTAGCCATTGATTGCTGAAGGGCGAATATAGGTATGTACACATGGTAAGCATTGCAGGATTTCACTACTTCCAAATATAGAGTTCCCCATATGCACATTTACTTCCCTAATGTATGGTTAGATGAAACCAACAGTGTGGTGCATGTTTCTACATCATGAAAATGAGGAAACTAACATGGCCATTGATACACACTCATATTTAGTAGTAGTATATAGATTACTGTAAAATAAAGATAATATCCATATATTCCTAACCGTTTGATTATTCAGGGTACAAATTGGATGTACTGACATGGTCACAATCGCATGAATTAACTCATTCCAAATATAGCTGATTTACGGCGTCTCTAATACATTGCCATAGTTCTACTCAAACTCTGCTCAAACAGGGATATGCCAATCATAACAAAAAGTTCAAACAGTGTCATGGCGTCATCATTAACATGAGATGGAAACAACTTACACGCGCCGTCCCAGCAATACGTGGTGCCATCTGCTTTGTCGATCGCGTAGATGATGCCATTGTGTTCAATAGCATCACAGAAGTGTGTATCAGCTTTGACGATGATCCACTGCGAGCCGAGTTGTCTCCAGCTAAAGAAGGCACCGGCATAAAGATAGGCGAGTCCGCGGTCGAACAAGGCAATTAGCTTGAAGTCTGCGTAATTCGCATGTCGTGTGGGCACTTGGCAGATTACAATCTTCTACAAAACAAGGTCCGTCCAACTGACGTAGTAATCTAGATGACTTGGACCGCGATGGTAATACTCTATATAATCCAATGGAGGAAGGATAATCTCATGGGAGGTCTGGAAGTTCACGAGCACCAACTTTTTACCGCCTTCTCTGAATGCAGCCATCCAGTGGGAGTTCATGCCGACCCAGTACATACCTGCCAAGAAGTTTCGGGCAATGGTGATCGGATCGATGTCGAGGGAAATGATGTACGGTGACCCACTACATACCTGCAAAGAAGTTTCAGCTAATGGAGATCGGATTGAAGTCGAGGGGCATCATGCACGCCTTCGTATCATGGTGAGCCAATCTTGCAAGACCAGATAGCAGCAAGCAGTGTGTCTTGAAAAGCTTAGGCCTCGCTTCGACGATGGCCGTGTGCATGTCCCTCGAGCATGCAGCCAGCCGCAGGGCGCTCAACATATCCATACATGAACAACAGAGATCGAGGATGTCACTGGGGAGATTGCTCCAATCGCGGCTCATATGGATGATGCGCGGTTCGCGTTCGGCCATGGTGGAGTTTGGAAGGGGGCTTGATTTACGGGGGAGAAGGATGTCGGTGCTGGAGCGGCTAGCGAGGGAATAGTGGTACTGGGGGAGGCGAGTGAGGCGACGGTACACGGGGGCACAGTGAGATGGAGACGGAGACGGAGAAGGAGATGGAGATGGAGTGGTGCTATGGGAGCGGAGAGGGAGACGAGGCGAGGCGCCAATGTGGTGTACAGCGGCGGTGACAGACTGCACAGTGCACAGGGTGAGGCTGACTTTGGTAACCCGAACACGCCGCCTGGACTAGTGTCAGGCGTAGGGTGTTGTCACTTCACTGTGAGGACCGGATGAATAGTATTTTGACCATCAAGTGTACCATAGTTGTACTACTACTACAAGTAGTAGTAAGAACATGAGTACTCCAGTATTGTATAGCGGAAATAGGTCTCCCGTGCTAGCATGCCTGTTCACTTCATCGTTCAGGTATCATCCATATTGCGAGCAGAACCAAATTCTCGTGCATGCCCAATCAACGCCCTGCCGTGATGCATGCAGTGGTCGTTCTGGTGCATCAAGGACGGCATGCAGATCGTTCCACACTTGAGAAGAGGAAAATGGAAAGGTAGAACGCGACAACAGAGGAAGAGAACGCTGACTAACGAGGCTGGGAGGGGATCGAGCAGGAAGTTAATGCTCCACGCCTAAAGGTTTTGGGAAAACCTGATTTTCATAAGGTGACTTATACTCACCTAAACGGAGGGAGTATTCCTTAACCAGAGAATGTTGTGTCTCCCACTCACGCGCTCAAAAAAAAAACTACGACACATTTTTTTATCTGTTTGCATAGGTCCCACCTATCAGGAAGGATGGGCACGTACACGAACAGGTACGACTCATCAGTCTACCCTCATAGCCTTTTCGTTTAGTCTACCTAGCCGTCTAATCAACTGCCTGCACGCCACTTCTCCCATTTACTTCTCCATCGGGAACCGATTCTCCTCGGCTTCTTCACCTCCCCTTCGTCTTCATTTGCATCCAAACCCCACTGCGTTCACATTGTTTTAACCTCTTTAAATAATCATCTACTACTTCAGTTAGACTAGCCATCTAATCCTAATTCTCCAAACCATAGCCCTCCGTTCCAGCGGTTCCAAATGGCGAAAGAGATCGAGATGCAGGTTTTTAGCGTCCAACATGTCCTCGTCGAAGGCTCGATGCGCATAGTTGCCACCATCACCGTCCACCCAAGGGTTGTTCGGCAGTGGATCAACAATGTATCCAACTCCCTCGAAAAGGTAGACACGGGGGTCATCGGTCTCGACGCAGAGTACACGGAGCGTGCCCCTGGGAAGATCCAGCACGCCGTCGTCCTTCAACTGTGCCTCGAAGATGATGTTTTGGTGTACCACATCATACACTCGCCCTCCATACCAGGTGAGCTTCACGATTTCTTGTCTCGGGAGGACGTATACTTCTTTGGGGCAGCCATCAAAGGGGACAAACAGAAGCTGGAGCCGTACAACCTTGATTTGAAAAGCATCGCTGACCTACAAACCAGAATCAAAAATCCTGTAGAAGATTGTGATAAACAGACACCATCCCTATTCGACGTAGCAAATTTTGTGCTCGGTACAAATCTTCAAAAGGGTGACGGTGGCATTAAGGTCGTCTGGATGGGAGAATTATCCCTTGATGTACGAGCAGATAAAATATGCTGCCCTCGATGCACGTGTGAGTTTCGAGATAGCTGCAAGGTCCAAAGAGCTTGTTGCGAAGCCGTCTCCCACAAAGAATGAGAACAAGAAGAAGAAGAAGAAGAAGAAGAAGAAGAAGAAGAAGAAGAAGAAGAAGAAGAAAAGGCTGCACCAACAGGAGGGCATTATGGATGGATGAACTATTTCCTCTCTTGTTAAAAAAATTATTCCCTCTCGCTGTATATTGATATAGATGGACTATTTCGATGGTGTGCATGTCTTTGGAACAGAGTAGTAGCGTGGGTCCGCTTGACTATAAGGAACTATTTATCCACATATATAGCTTTCTCTGCTACTCCTTCCAGTGATCGGTATGCAGTGCATGTGTCCGTAGACATGACAGCTTGTCCATGGAAGTTCAACTACGGCGACCATCACGTTTCATCTCGCGATTCCCACGACGCCTCTCCAACCCACGGCACCACGCCCCCGACGTGCGCCTCACCCCTCTCGGCCGCACCGCCCCTCTGCCTTTGTGTGCATGACATGTGGGCCACCTAAAATGCGGCGAGCATCAAGTTTCTACCACAGCCACCCGCGATTCCCACGACGCCGCTCGAACCCATGAAACCACACGTCCCCCGACCTGCGGCTCACCCCTCTTGGCCCCACTGCCCCTCTGCCTACGGGAGCATTACATGTGGACCAGTCACCTATCGGGTCCACATGTTATTGACTCAAAGGTAGGTGTAGTAAGGCGCTGAAGCTCAGTCCCGACGGCCCTGAGAGGGAAATGTAACTCCTGCGCCAGGGCTTGTGGTGCTCCCGCAGCACGAACTCGTGCCAAACTCGAGATTTGTTTCTTTACTATACATGCACGCAACGATTTAATGGACATTGTAATCTCAACATGTGATGGGGAGCTCTAAATTTGAATTTGAAACTTATAAAACGAAAAGATTCAAAACAAATAAACTGGGAGAGAGGGAGTATATCGTAGGATGTGTCCCATACAAAATAAGTCCCCTGGTTTGTCACCGCGAAGATGCGGTTAGAAAGGAGCACAGCGTCTTCCTACTCGTACGGCAACAAATCGGCCGCAGACAGCATGGTCCGCCTTTGACCGCCATGTGCAAGGTTCGTGCTATCTTATTCAATCTCACCGTGGTTCCATCGTACCAATTCATGCGGTGGCCCGTTGCATGGCTGATCCCAATGTTGGACAAAGGTTCTACGGGAACGGTGTCACCGTTGTAAATGTTGTGCAAATTGATGTTGGTACCCTCCCGTACATATGCAAGCCAATCTCCACTCGCACCGAGCCTAACCTGTGAAACAGTGGGCAGGGGGAGAATTAGGAAATGGACACGGAAGTAGTCTTTAGAATGCATTTACTACGTGATCAAACTCATCTTACCTGCTCATCGGAGGAAATCCGAGTGCCCCTCAACGTCGGCATCTCAAGGGGCGTCAACTTGCAACTACGGCCACGCCGCGCTGGAGAGACCCCCAAGGAAACATCCTCGTGCGTTCCACGGAACATCAAGATGCATTTGTATGAGTAGTTTATCTTGTGAGAGAAAAGGATGAACGAGGGAAGGCCTCTAGAGATAGAGATGGACACTACTACTACCAATGTGCTGGCCCGTGCGTTGCAATGGATCCAAAGTAGTAGAATAATACTTGTTCACGTGCTTGAAATATAAACACTCTAGTTTTGATATACATGTGTCAGCAGACATGACAGCTTGTCCATGGAAGTTGAACCACGGCGACCATCACGTTTCTTGTTTCTACCACTGCCACACCCACACGCGATTCCCACGACGCCGCTCCAACCCACGGCACGACGTCCCCCGACGTGGACATGGATCCTCTGACGTGGCTATCACTGCCTTGCCCTGCCTTTCCTTCGCTGACAGGTGGGACCCACGCTTATGGGTCCCACATGTCAGTGACAGAATGGTAGGATTGTTCGCGTCAGGGGATCCTCATCCCCCCGACGTGCCCCTCATCCCTCTCGGCCCCACCGCTCCTCTGCCTTTGTGTGCATGACATGCGGGCCAGCTGAACTGCGGCGACCATCAACTTTCTACCACAGACACACCCGATTGGACGCGGTTTGCCTGCTCCGCTGCTGTGCTCCGATCCGTACTCCCGCACCATCGAATTTTCATCCAGCGGCTGTGACACATTTCGTCCCGGTCATCAATCCTCAGCTGGAGTACTTATGTACTACAGGTAGTACCCGCCGGTGTGGCCATCTACGCCTCGTAACGCCCCGACGCCCAGCTGTGGCACCCTCGCCACGGCCACGCCACCACCGGCCGGTTCATCTCGAACGAGTGAGTCGCGAACCACGCCACCACCATGAGAATGACATGTGGGCCAGCCGCATTTAAGGTCCGCATGTCATTGACTCATAGGCCGGGCACTAAGCCACTGAAGTTCGGTCCCGTGGGCCCCGAGAGGGAAATGTAACTCCTGCGGCAGGCCTTGTGGTGCTCCCGCAGTACGAGCTCGTGCCAAAACTGGAATTTGTTTCTTACTACTACCAACTAGTACTAGTAAGGTACACGTGCATTGCACGCATGAGATTCTGGTGGTTTGTGCATTATGCTTCTACATGTGGAGCTTTCTGGATTCTAACATGTGGCAAAATCTGGTGGAATGTAAGGTTAGGCAAGTTTGATTAACTTAGGTGAGTGTTTGGTTCAAGCCACACCTTAGGCAAGCCACACTAAGGCCCCACATGACATACACACAAAAATGTGGCAAGATTCCCTTAGGCTTGCCAACTTGTGGCTCTCATTTTGAAGAACTAATAACTTTGCCTAAGCTTAGTTGTGGCAAAGTTAGTCATGAATTAAGTTCAACCATGGAGTCTTCTAGATTATACATGTGGCAGAATCTGGTGGATGATATCCAACGGCCAGTAGTGCTCGGATTTGCCATCTTTGTACCGTCGGATTGGCTTCATCCAACGACCAACTTTCAAAGTTTTTCACACACTATATAGGGGGTATAGATATAGATGTGCCGGTCCGTTGCAATGGATCCAAAGTATATCTATTTAGTGGAGTGCACTCTAAACACATTATCTATTTATTTTTCTCTAACCTTCCGTAGCCATGCAACCAAGCCACATAAGCTTCATGGGTGCCCCCCACATCATATTATTCATACTACGTTGATTGAAAAAAAGATAAATCACCCAAAACAAGATCTTCCCGTTTTTTGTTCCTACGATGTTGTGCCGTGCACGTACCTACTAGTTGTATAGTGGTAGTACTAGTAATATAGTATTAGGAGTACAAACTTGGTACTAGTAGGAGTAGTACTAGTACGGAATGCTCCTACTCTATCAACGAGCCCCGTCTGACACCAAATTTCTTGGCTTCCGTGCTACAGCTAGATCTTCCCCTCGTTTCTGTTTTCCAACCCGGCGGCGGGCGGGGTGTCGGTTTGCTCAACGGCGGTCCCACATGAAAGTGAAAATGCTAGGCAACACGCCTTCCCTAAGCTATGTGTCGTGCCGGACGGGCCGTGTTGTACTCCCGATTCCCGGGCGTGTGGGGGTGCGACGCGAACGCGGCAGGCCTTTTCCTTTTACCAGCAATGTGCCCGTGCGTTGCGACGGATCCAAAGTAGTAGAATAGTAGTATTTGTTCACAAACTTGAAAGAAATCACTATTGTTTTGATATACTCCTAATATATTACTCCCTCCGTACCTAAATATTTGTCTTTTTGAGATTTCAAATGGACTATCACATACGGATTATATAGACATATTCTAGTGTTTCTAGCAAGATGCCCGCGCGTTGCACGAAGTTGATGGAAAAGGTAAGCACAACTTATAAATTGACGGATGGAGTACTAGTTACAGTGATGCATATAATTAAGCAAAGGGATCGCACATGTCGGTATTGACTGGAACGAGAATGCAACAGCACAATAAGAATTAAGGCCACGATGATGCGATCGCAGTGGTGGTTACAGAAGGCAAGAAGAAAGATGGATCCACGAACGTACGACCTCCTCCTCCTCAACTTAGTGCGCCGGGCCACCGACCGGCGGCTAAGGAGCGGCGGCTTTTGTGGCGAGGTCGAGGTGCTTCTCAGCAAAGGCATCCAAGGCTTCCAGCCGGTTGAGGAAGGCCAACGTCGTAGCGTCCTCACTGGCCTTGTAGATACCTATGTACACGATTTGCTCGTACACGTGGATGTGTAGGTCGACGAATTCTTGCAGGGCGAGGCGCCTCGCGGCGAGCGCGACCTCCAGGTGGACATTCTTCGTGGCGTCGGCGGGCAGTCGCAGGGCCACCAGTGCTTGAAAGAGGTTCCGGCCATGGAGGCCGATTAGGGTGGCAGGCAATGAGGAGCCCGGGCGCGCGGGCTGGAGGAGTACGGCGATGTCGTCCGCGAGCTTCTTGAGGACGGTGAACTTGTTGCTGGTGGCAACGATCATCTGGTCCAACTGAGAGTCGTAGTTGGCGTCGACGGCGGCCATCCACCAGCCGGTCTCCAACACCGTCTGGAGACGATCCTCGGCGCCATGCCGCAGGCCGGCGTCGTGGACCATCTGGCGCAGCCGCTGGCCGCTCACGCGCATCGCCGCCATGGGTCTGGAGTGAGCTCTTTTGCGCTTAGTGTAGGTGCTTAGGCAAATGCTTAGGTGCGTACGATGTGGTAGATGCATTGGAATGGAGGGGCGCCTTTATATGAGGGCAATGAGGGCAAACTGCGTTGCATTCACATCGTGCAGCCTCTTTTCCCGGACCTCCTCCCATTACTTCCCTCATGCATTAATTGAAGGAGGATGCATTGGCCGTTCAACATATCGGGAACCGCTACTCCCTCCCTCGTCTGCATTAAAGCCGTATCGGGAACTGCGCCGCCCGCTGTCAAATCGAATACTCCCTCCGTCTAGGTGAGTATTAAGTCATCTTACGAAAACCAAATAGTAAACACATAGGCGTGGTGCATTAACTCTCACGTTGTTTCTTATTTTTTGACATAAATAGAGGAATCAACCAAGAAGAGATGTGGGGCTTGTATGCTTTTAATGACTTGAGACTATCAAACATGACATGCAGTGGTCAGTTCGTTGCACAAGAACAAATACAACCCACGTCAGCACACACGCATCTTATATAGCATCACATCCAATGGCTATAAAAGATGAATGAGACCAAATTATATCTCATCTAGATGAGTTCTAGCAAAACTGTATTAATAATACTTAGTACTCCTGCGCCATGTATCATATATTAGTATCATGTAGTACTTTATTTATTGCCATGTATGACACATAGTACTCAACTCTCTCTCTTTCTTCATTTAATTCTATGACACCTCATCAAAATTGCTAAGGCTAGTACCATTACAACCAGCCTTAGCAAATACTAAACATTAAGTTCTCTCGTTTTCCTCTCCACCTTGGTCACCTAGACGGAGGGAGTATACTGCGCGGGCTTTTCCTGCGCGGTAGGCGGGGCAGTTCCGCCTAGTCGGTTCGACAGAGACGCGAGAAGACGAGGGAGTAGGCTGCTGCAAACGTAGGGCTGTGTGATTTGACAGCGAGTTACTGCTGGACAGGTGGGGCCCCGTGATTTGACTTGCCATTATCATTTTAACTGCGGCGCTACGACCGGCGTGAGTCTCCCGATTCCTGACCACCTCCATACAGGTGCCTCTCCCAATGCTCCACCATGTAGTAGAGGCTGGCTCTTGCATGAGAGCCCACTTCTCCACTTTTTCCTTGCCTCTCTTTCCTCCACATATGCAAAAATGCCATGTAAAGCGCACTATTGTACTTACTTGCTCCTACAGGTGCTTAAGCTTGCCACATAGGCATAAAGTCTGATGTGGCAAGTTAATCAAGAAGAGAGAGACTAGTTTGGTGACCCAAGGAAGAAACGGTGCTAAGCGCGTGTACCTAGGTGAAAAGACAATTTTGAGTCTATAGCTAATTAAATGAAGCAAACTTAGCAACACCATTTCATTGGAAGAGGTCACTCCTTGGCACTGCAATAAATACTAGTACTCCCTGTGTCCCATAATATAAGAACGTTTTTGGCACTACACTAGTGTCAAAAACGTTCTTATATTATGGGACGGAGGGAGTACGAAGAAAGAGATAGAGAGAAGTAAAAAAATACACTTATAGCCAACCTTATAGCCAAAACCTTGTTGTAGTATGAGTGACTAAGTGATGACTATGTATGACATGCCAACATCAGATAGCTTAACGCACCGTGTTAAATCTCCAAGGGCGCGACCGCACGAGCGACGCGACGGTCGTGGTAGGCGCGACCACGATACGGGCTGCTGGTAGCCCTTGGATCTGAGATCAAACGGTCGCATGCTAAGTTGCTGAAAATTTGCAGAATAACCCTCTAGGATAGGATATTCACCCATAGGTCTAAATCACGCCATGCAACCGTTCGATCTCAGATCCAAGGGCTCACGGAAGCCCGTATCATGGGAGAATGGAAAGCCACTACCCTGCCGTTCGCACGCTCGCAGTTCGCTCCTACTCGTCCCCGCACGTCCTTCAATACTACGGCTGTTCACTCCTAGTCGTCCCGTCCATTCACATTACGGCAGTTCCACTAATCCTAACCCTCCTCCCAAATCCATGGCGTCCCAAATCTCCCCGATCGACGGTGAGTACAAGGTTAGAACCATCACCGGCGATGAGTTCGACGTCATCTACACCCGTTCTTCTGCGACGGTGAAAGGATGCCTTTCTCGCTTCAGACGCATGTTTGAAGACTCAGATGATGAGTGGGTCGCTGGGCTAGATGTTGAGTACACCACAGTCCTGGGACGAGAGAAGGATCTAAAGGACGAAGAGAGGAAGAAGCCCGCCGTGGTCCAGGTTTGCGTGCATGACTTATGCTTGGTCTACCACATATGTCATGCCGACGTTGAGTGCCAGGATTTTAAGGACTTCCTCGAGAGCAACCTAGTCAAATTCGTTACTGTAGACTTTGGTAACGACAAAGAAGTCCTGCGTCGGATAGGCCTCGTTGTAGGCAACACCTTCGACCTCCAGAAGAATCGGCTGGTGTCCTCTCGTCAGCCTTCAATCCTGACCCTGGCAGGAGCCATGGTTCATCCTTCGTACGGTAAACTAGAGAAACCTCCATACACGTTTCATCATCATGCATGGCAGCGGAATGTACTAGATATAGACCACATCCACTACGCTGCAATGGATGGCTACCTTTGCTTCAATATCTACAAGGGTTGGATGAAGAGCAACAGCCAAGTGTGCGGTTCAAGCAAAGAAGTATCGGCCAAGAGGAAGAGGGACAAGGACGAAGTCGAGGACGTGGACGAGGACTCCGAGTAAGGTGGCAGTGTCGTTGCTCATGGTGGTTCTAATGCAGTGTCTACCGGAATAGTTGCAAAGTTTAATTTCAGGTGTGCTTAATTTAATTTGCGGGGTGTGTTGTGCTGGCCCCAGCCCAGACACTACATGTTTATGGCCGTTACAACTCCTTCCGTACCGCTACATACAAGTCGCCAAGCTCTACCTCCCTTCTATTTACACGAGGCCGACAGACAGCGGCGAGAATCGCACCCCCGCGCCCCCATCTCCTCCTTCACCATTTTCTCCACTCTTCGATGGCTTCCGATGAGCCGTTCTCCGGCATATTACCCGGCTGGGTGGCCCGCCGAGCCCTCCGGATACGGGCGAGGCCGCTCGGTGCTTCACCAACCTCGCTTGGCCCGACGGAGCCAGTTGCCGCCCCAAGAAGGCGCGTGGTTCAGCAACTCGCCGCTCCAGTTCAGCTCGATGAGGAGTGGCGAGTTGCTCCACGCCGGCACGGCGGCTAGCACGCCGGTACGGGCGCCGTCGCTGCCGCGTCGTACCGCGCCACCAGTGTCTGCGGTGGCGCGCCTCCCGTGTCTGTGGGCGCGCCTCCCGTGCCTGCGGCAGCGCCATGCAGGCAGAGACAGAAGCCGGGTGCGTGGAGAGCGACGAGTCGGTGGCCAGCTTCTCCGTGTCCGCCGCCATCATCGAGGAGAAGTAGAACACGGGAGGCCGCCGCCACTTGGGACCCATGAAGGCCACCGCCGAGGCGACGACCGCGGATTCAGGTGGTTTCTTTGCTGCTTCGTCTCTTCCGAGGACCTTCGTCGACCCCGCAAGTGTCTGACGGACATGAGGAAGACAAAGGGATCCGCGGGCGGCCATTTAGAACTAAAATAAGTCTAGATACATCCATTTCTAGGACAAGTATTTCCGGACGGAGGGAGTATTAATTATACAAGAGAGCCGGATTGGCACCTCTTAGTTCATGTAAATGTAATGAAATCCATCATGTTTATATGAAGATCCGGCTTTTTTATACGAAATCCTTCATGCTTATATGAAATCAGTCCGTGTTTGCACGAATTTCATCTGGTTGGTTAGAGTTGTAAAAATGTATGCCGCTGGCGTTTGATGTCGTCCTCCGCTTAAGGAAGCGGGAGGAAATTTGCCGGCTGCCGTTGGAGATGCTCTTTATGCTGGAAATAATAGAGTGACATCCAATCCATTTGAGTTAATTGCCTGTATGATTGTCCCTCTATAAAAAGTTAATTGCATGTACAGTGTACACGTGACTTGCAGGGTGGCTACAGCTTCGTACAGAAAGTTAAAAAGAAACAAGTCCATCCTTAATCTTGTATTCTAAGTACTCTGTGGGTTCCACTGTCAGTACAGTAGCGAAAGAAGTATATATTAAATAAGTAGAGTAATATATAATATAAAAATATAAAGTTAAAAGACAGAATTCGAACTCATGTCATCGCGTTGCGAGCATCCGGCGCTAACCAGCCCAGCACATTTTTGTTGTAGACCATGCTGGAGATATATCTCCATGTCTACTCTTATATATACTCCATTCGTTCCTAAATATTTGTCTTTTTCAGATTTCAAATGGACTACCACATACGGATGTGTATGTAGACATATTTTAGAGTGTAGATTCACTCATTTTGCTCCGTATGTCTTTTCAGGAAGGGGTCAGATTTGTCCTTGATTTATTTATGAGGTATCCAGATGGCACTGCACCGCCAAGAAAAGAGGGTAACATCAAAATTATGGACTACTTTTTTGAGTATGTTGGTAAGGTCCGGTCATAGTCACTTGTTGAAATCTCTAAAAAGACAAATACTCCCTCCGTCCGGAAATACTTGTCATCAAAATGGATAAAAGGAAATGTATCTAGACGTATTTTAGTTTTAGATACATCTCTTTTTATCCATTTTGATGACAAGTATTTTCGGACGGAGGGAGTAGAAAACAGAGTTGGTGATGATGGTGTGCGTGCCATCCTGCAATATAGGCCGTCGGATTTATATCTAACGGATAGGAAAGAAACTATGGCAATTTTGCAAAAATATACCCACACGTCTCTCCACGTTCGCAAATAAGGCCTTCCCTCGTTCAACCTTTTCTCTCACAAGATAAACTACTCATACAAATGCATCTTGATGTTCCGTGCAACGCACGGGCAGCTAGCTAATTTCTTTTAAAATAGTTGCTGCGATAATTGGGTTGAAGTGATATATTTTATGTCTGCCCCGAATGATTTCAGATTCACTAGTAGTAACAAAGAAAAGGTTGCCTTGTTAATTAACAGAAAACAGGGTGAAAACTATCACATGAGGCCGGTAAAAACAAGGCACACTGGGTTCAGCGTCATCGTCACTACAGCTGTGCGCGCGCGAGAAGTCTACATATCGAGGGGGCTACCGAGCGAGGCACCGAGACACAATGTTTGAGAGAGAAACCAATTGACAGATTATGATCAGATCGAGTTGTCACCCTTCTGCTGTCATTGTTGGGGGGGGAGGGAGAGAAAGACGTATCGAGAGTGTGCGCGGTAGGCACAGAGGCACAACTAGCGAGTGTGTGTGTGTGTGTGTGTTTGAAAGAGGAGTAGATAGATTATTATCAAGATCGATGTGCCACCCTACTCCTTCGGTGCCGGGTAGTGTGTGTGTGTGTATGTTTGAGAGAGAAGCCAGTCGATAGATTAGTATCAAGATCGAGGTGTCACCCTACTCCTTCGGTGTTGGGAAGTGTGGGTGTGTGTGGGGGGGGGGCAGTGACACTCACATATCTCTACTCTTATAAAAAAACAGAGTTGGTGATGATGGTGTTCCTGCCATCCTGCAATATAGGCCATCCGATTTATATCCGACGGACAGGAAGGAAACTATGGCAATTTTGCAAAAAGATACCCACACCCCTCTCCGCATTTGCAAATAAGGCATTCCCTCGTTCATCCTTTTCTCCCACAAGATAAACTTCTCATACAAATGCATCTTGATGTTCCGTGCAACGCATGGGCATCTTGCTAGTAGGGAGAAGGAGTTTGTGTGACACATATCTAGCTATATTAAGGGATAGGTAGATAGCATATGTGTGAGAGACATTATTATACTTTGAGACATTAGTGGCTGTGGGTGGGCGGAATTAAAGGGGTGGGCGTGTTAGACATAGAGAGCGTGTGTGTTTCTGTGTGAGAGACTTGTAGGACGGGGTAGAAAGACGAATTTAACCCTGACGGAGGGAGAGAAATACACGAAGTGCGCGTGTGTGATTCCGATGCCCACAGGGAAATGAGATATGTATGCGTGTGAGAGAGATTGCACAATTCATTCACGTATCACTATCTAGCGATCGTGGACGTGCATCGCTTGAACATAAGTCAATATCTACTTCGTATCGTGGCCAAAGGTACAATATCGATTCAACGCTATAAAGATTGGACACTCACATATCACATTTTTTTCTATTTAAATAAACCTTTTCAGTTGTGCATGCCAAAGTTACAGTGATGTTTCTTCAAACAACCAATGTAGCTATCATGTATATGCACCATTGTTACTCTTGCATTCAAATTCATTAGTCTTGGATGATTTAAGTTTCTATTTTGAAGTAATATATGTAATATTCATATATGAATTCAACGGGTACGCAATTTATGAAATGGAGGCTATGTAATCATATGAGGTAACACTTTTAAGTAGCTGACTACAATATCCATTTCTTTTTGTGCGCCTCTACACTAACACGTCAATGCATTATGTTTAAAGTAAATAACCAATGGCACTAAATTATCTATTTACACGAGAAATACATAGGCTGAGCGTTTGATCCCTTTTTTGTGAACGCGCCACTACACCCGTACGATTGGCCGCGCCCGTGTGAACGTCCAAGTTATCGGCGCATCATCCCGAGTTATTGTCTTTTTTCTGGGGTGGACTTCACACCAGTTATTAACTGCTGACGCGTGCCCCGTGTACACAGTCTAGCATGACCTTCCCGCTAGCACGGTCCAAAATTAGTTGAAACTGGATACGAACGATCCCGCGGGCGGCAAAATCTCCCGCCTCCTTCTAAAATTTCCGCCACCTTAGTCTTTAGCATGCGAAATCCCCCTTTTGTCCTTGGTGCACGGAGACCAACAGTTACAATACCGCCCTCATCTACATGATAGGTCGGGGCTGCTTTGGTAACTTCCGGTTCCCCCACTACACGGCACCCCCATTTCCTCTCCCCCTCCCGCAAAAACGACTAACTCCACAGCACCAGAGCATCTTACATCACGCCGTCCGTACTTCATCGCCCTTTCTCCCCTCCCCTCTCGAAACCCTAGACTGCTCATCCACCGGCGTACCATAGCCCATTCACTGCCAGCGGCGTCCACCTCGCCGGATCTGCTTCTGCGGCCGCATCTACCCCTCCCACCTCCCCTAGAAACAAGTAGACTGCTCATCCACCACTGTACCACAGCCCATTCAGTGCCGGCCTTGTCCACGGCGCCGGATCTGCTTCGCCGGTACTCTCGTCAACCGCCGCGCATCTGCAGCGGCTCATTCGTACTCCCCACCGGAGACGCTTCGTCCACACCCCCCGGAGCCGCCCCACCGACGCCCCCGTCGACGGCCTCTGATCCTCTTCGCCGACACCTTCCTCAACCCTACCGGAGCCGCTTCGCCGACACCTTCCTCAACCCTACCGGAGCCGCTTCGCCGACACCATCGTCAACCCTACCGGAGTAGCTTCGCCTATACCATTCTCAACCCTACCGGGGCCGCTTTGCCAACTCACAAGTCCACGGCCTCAGATCCGCTTCCTCGCACCCTCATCCAACCTACCGGAGCAGCTTCTGACGCCCCGTCCACGGCCGCAGATCCGCATCGTCGACACCACCCTTAACCCAACCACCGGAGCAGCTTCTGACGCCCCGTCCACGGCCGCAGATCCGCATCGTCGACACCATCCTTAACCCAACCACCGGAGCAGCTTCTGACGCCCCGTCCACGGCCGCAGATCCGCATCGTCGACACCATCCTTAACCCAACCACCGGAGCAGCTTCTGACGCCCCGTCCACGGCCGCAGATCCGCGTCGTCGACACCATCCTTAACCCAACCACCGGAGCAGCTTCACCTACGCCCTCGTCCACGGCCACAGATCCGCTTCGCCCACACCGTAGTCCACCCTACCGGAGCCGCTCCACAAACACCCTACTCGACGGTTCTAGATCTCCTTACCGGACCCCGACAGCCAGCGCAGCGTCATCACCCTCGACGTTTCTAACCTGATTCCCACCGTCTGGAGAGATGCCAAGCACCCGCCACGGCCTAGGTACTTGTCACCTTTAAACCCGTCCAGCATCACCTGCCCGATGTACTTCAAATATACTAACCGGTCGCTGTTACCTGTTATGCAGCTGGCAAAAACTACAAGGACGATGTTTCTTCTGGATCTAACAGCTTGGCCAACCAAGATCCTGGACTGAGGCATTGCTATGATCTTGTAAGCGCGTCTCTCTCTCTTGTATTGTTCTGTGCCTGCCAGCGTGCTTTGCTAGGATTTTCGACCAGTAATCCCTTTGTGCAGACAATGATTTCTACTACTGGCTGCTAAATTAGATATGTAGATGTCATACATGATACTACCTCGTACCTCCGTTCCTAAATATAAGTCTTTCTAGAGATTCCACTATAGGCTACATACGGAGCAAAATGAGTGAATCTACACTCGAAAATGCATCTATATACATCTGTATGTGGTCCATACTGGAATCTCTACAAAGACATATATTTAGGAACAGGGGCAGTACATTACACAAAATCGTAGGTGGCATGTAGGAATTCCAGTGCACTACATTAGGCTCCCTTAGAGTGCCTGCTAGTCCAGCATACAGAGTCATGGCTAGTTTATGGTACGCACACAATCGTTAATTGGTGGTTTAAATATGCGCAAGGGATATGCAATGTAGTATCATGTAGAGATGTCTGAAATTAGCCGTGTCAACTTGCAGATAGGGTTACACAATGAAAAAGTACAAGATGTATGTGGCAATTTCATGGAACATCGCAAAAAAAGGAGAGGCAGCGGTGAGCCTATACAGTGTGCTATGGTACGTCACTCCTCCATTGCAATCATCGTGACATGTTATTTGTATGCCAGTTCTATTAGCCAAGTTTCTTAGGGACAGTTATTACGAGTTATCCTAAGAAAATAAGCACCTGTGAATATAAGCTCCATGTAATAAGCCAACCAGTTCTTTTCATTGCGTTTTCAGCTTATCTTTGGTATGATCAGTGGAAAGTCTAGATTGCATTATATTTTTTTCATTTTGCTGCCCATATGGAAATTAATTTGACTTGCAAACATCACAAATTGAACCCAGTGCAGTAATTAATATGATAGGAAAACAGACCATCACTATTTGCTCAAAATGCAAATACAAAGATACCATCTACTTGGCACAATCTACTTTGGTCAATGTTTTCCATAGAGATCCCATTGCCTAATTTAAACGAAGAACGCATGACCCACATTTAAATGAAGAACAATTATTTATTGAAATTCGATGGTCCAAGTGGCTGGTTATTATCGTATAGCAGCACCACCTGAAAGCATCATATAGCAGCAGCAGCAGCTCATAGCAACTCATCATACAGCAGCAGCAGTCTGCAATTCATCATATACCAGCAGCAGCTCATAGCAATTCATCATATAGCAGCAGCAGGAGCAGCTCATAGCAATTCATCATATAGCAGCAGCAGGAGCAGCTCATAGCAATTCATCATATAGCAGCAGCAGGAGCAGCTTGTAGCAACTCATCATATAGCAGCAGCAGCAGCTCATAGCAATTCATCATATAGCAGCAGCAGCAGCTCATAGCAACTCATCATACAGCAGCAGCAGCTCATAGCAATTCATCATATAGCAGCAGCAGGAGCAGCTCATAGCAATGCATCATATAGCAGCAGCAGAAGCAGCTCATAGCAATTCATCGTATAGTGGATCAGAATGAAAATTTGGCAAAAAATCAGAGGAGATCCTCACCTTGTTGGATGAGCTCATCCTTCAACAGCACCTCAAGGCCATGGCCTGGGAGGAGGGGAGGGGGAATAAGGTGCCTTCTGCCGCAGTGTGGCATCAGCCGTAGTTGTGCAGCGCCCGCCGGAGTAGTGCGTTGGACGAACCACAGTGGAGCAGCTGCTGGAGACCATGAGAATGAGGGGCGGCGCCAGAGGGAGGAGCAGCCAGGGAGATTTGCCCCTACCCGCCGGCCATGTAGCCTAGCTGGACATAGCATCGTCGAGGACCAGGCCAGATGGGACCAGTGGCGACGGCTCGCTGGAGGAACCCTAGTGCTGCAGGCAGGGGATCGAGGTAGAGGGAAAGGGGAGAGGAGATGCAAGCGGGCAGGGCAATGAATGCTTGCGTGTTTGTTTTTACTTGAGGGTCAGGTGTGACACGGGCGTCAGCAGTTGCATTTTGAGTGTAATATAGGCAGACAACAGAGTCATTTCACTATTCCCCTTCCCTTCAATTTTTAGTGAGGTTCTACCCGAAACACCCCCCTCCAAAGCGAAATTAGTTAAGCCCAAGCCCATAACTCAAAAATGACTTCTTTACATCTTTTATGGCTTATTTTGACAATATGCCCTGAAAAGGCGGAATCGAACTGGCCCTTAACCTGCAATTCAATTGTGCGTGCAATGATGAATCACTCCTGCCTGCTATCTGTACATTTAGGCATCATCATACATGGCATAACCTAATACATGTGCATTCCATTGTAGAATCTGGAATATGCAATGTTTATGTTAGTTCATACGTTGCACATGATGTTTAAATGCCCCTTAAATCTGGTCAGTCAAGTGATGGTCTTTAAGCCTCCTTCTTTGCTTCTTTTCTTGATATGTAAGATTTGCTCACACATCTGTTCAATTGCTTGTTTGCATCAGCCAGCCATACTAGGACTGTTTGCTTTGATTACTTGCTGTTCTTGACCTAACACTCTAACAGAGCTTGTCAACGATTTAAACACTAAGGGCTGCTGTAGTGGGGCCTTGTCTAACTCATAGGTGACATAAAGGTTTGGCTGTACACTACAGTAGGCTCTCCAAGAGTACCTGGAGATCCAGTTCGAAGGTATGCCTAGTTTTTACATAGTGCAGACATAGTAAATGCTCATTTCATTGTGTGCAAGTGCAAGAGATGCGGCATGTTTCATTATGTGGTGTTGTTTTGTTATAATCTCATCCTTTTGTGTTCACAGACTGGAAAGTATGCATATTTATCTTCCAAGGAGACGAGTAACTAGTTTGTGTCACCTTGCAGAGGGGGTGCAATGAAGATAAGATTGAGGATTTCCAAGTACAAGATGTTAGGAAGGAGCCTTGCAAGAGAAGTAGGAGCTGCGCTGAGCCTCTTCAACCTGCTAAGGTAAGTCACTGTATGCAACTCAACAGTTCAATTCCTTGTTTGTTTCAGGCATAGTTAATTTTCTCTTTTCAATTGCTTTATTTGTCCTCAGTTAATGAGATGCCCAAATAATCATGCCTGATGTTCGGTACTTGTATCACTATTAGTTGACATAATTAAAGGCCTTACCATTTAATTACTCTGCCGAAGTGTGCCTGAAGCTTTGAAGTCTATTAACCAACTATTATTGCATGAGGCTCACAATCTAGTTTATACTACGCTAATGATTGCATAGTTTTGCCTGCTGTAGTATGTTTGTATGAAACCCTCTGCTGTTCATTATGCTCCCTAAGACTTTAATTGAGGCACAGAATGGCCAACTGCTTGCTTACTTATACGCAACGTGCTGTCTAAATTTGTAACTTGTCTGTGTTTTCGATTGGGCCCCAACATCATGCTCCTCTGGTGAGCTAAGAGGGATTTCTGTATGCAGGCTGCACAGACTATCTTTTTTATAATTTTTAAAATATCACCTGCTTATGCTTCATGACGTGTAACATTTTTTTTGAAAGTGACGTGTAACATTATTGTTAGTCCTGTTTTGCCATGTAGTACAAAATAGTGTCTTGTTCGCTTCACTGTTGTAACTATATTTTTGCCCTAGTCATGTGTACTTACAGAAACATTTCAGGATGAAGTGACATCAACACAAAGATCTGCGAGCAGTGCGGCATGGCCGTTACCGAATGATTATGGATTGGAATTGGAATGTGCTGATGTTCTCGAGCATCAACTAGAGGTGGCAAGACAACGTGTACATGATTGTCAACGTATAATCAACAAGTTGAGACTGGACATGCAGGTATTAGATGCAGGAGTCAAAAAATGAAACAAGACACTGAGGTAACCATGAAGGAATTGGAGATTTTGCAGACTGAAATTTGTGCTATCTGAATCCGGCCAATCCTATTTTCTGAAGAGATTATAGTTCAAATGGAGTTAAGTTGATGCGCGTCCATGATGTATGAGCTGTATTTGCCCAGTGTATGTAATTTGCTGTTTGTGTATGCTTTATTATCACCTGTGCCGAACCATAATGCCCAGTGGGTATAATCGGCTGTAATTTCTTTATTGTATAGTGTAGGATTATTCTACCTTTCTATGCCTTGATCTCTTTGTTGTATAGTATTGAGTAGGATAATTCTTTGAATATGCTATATCGTTCAAACGGGGGCCAACTCGCCCGACCATGGCCCTTCACGGGCCGTCGGATCCATGGGCCTTCTACGTCTCGTAGGATCCATGGGCCTTCTACGTCTCGTAGGATCCATGGGCCTTCTACGTCTCGTAGGATCCATGGGCCTTGTACGTCTCGTAGGATCCATGGGCCTTCTACGTCTCGTAGGATCCATGGGCCTTCTACGTCTCGTAGGATCCATGGGCCGCCGACTCATTTATGGGTCTTGTACGGGCCTTTAATGGGCCGTAGACGGGCCTTTAATGGAAATCGTACGTTTTATGGGCTGACCATAACGGGCCGTTAATAGGCCGTATTTGGTGATGCTATGAAAATGGCCCAACAGACTAACGGTCCACAAACGGGCCGACTGTAACGACGGGCTGAATTTGGCCCACAAGCAGAAAATGACAGTAACGGGCCGTAAGTAACCGAATGCTGCAAATGAGCCCAAGAATAAATGGGCCCTCAGAAGGCCGAAAGTTAACTTGGGCTGGAAACGGCCCAACGGAATAACGGGCCGTTAATGGGTATAAAGTGATACACTGTTCATTACGGGCCAGTTTCACCACGGGCCGTTAATGGGTGTAAAGTAATACACTGTTCATTACGGGCCAGTTTCAGCACGGGCCGCTAATGGGCCAAGAGTTACAAAGGGCCTCATATGGGCCGAAAGACGTCATGGGCTATACATGGGCCAGAAGTGAAAACGGGCTGGAATCATATTGGATGGCCCAGATGACGCTACTGGGCCTAATTCGGATAGGGCGTAACGGGCCTTGGGTTAGCGGGCTGTAAATGGGCTATATGCGAACAGGCCGTTAACAGGCTTTCCATTGGCCGGCCCGCCAGCTTTTGACCAAGTCAAACGGGCCGGCCTTTTCACAGGAATGGGCCACTGTTGGGTTGTGCCACGTGTCGACGTATCATAGGCGCCTTCTGTCCAGTGAGTGGATGACATCTGTCCCAACGATGAGCCGACACGTGTTTCCTCTAACCAATGATGATTTTACACGTGGAAAATCCCCATTGGTCGGGGCTGTTAACGGGTTATCGGATCCAAAACCAAACTTAATAGCTTAACGGTGTTCCGTTACGGTGGATGCCACGTGTCGGTCACCCTTGACGAAAGCACTTCTGTGACGCGCGATTTATCGTCATGGAAGTGGACATTTCCGTAATGATAATTTTGGTAATGTCATGGAACACTTCTATGACAGCACAGGTATGACTATCTTGATTCTGTCATAAATTTGTCATGGATGTACATGCATGACAAAAAACGCGACCTACTGTGACAAACACGTATCATCACGGAAGTGTATTTTTTTGTAGTGATAGTCAGATAAATTAAACAAAATAGCCCCTAAATACTACTACTACCGCGGAGGGGCTTTGTACTACTTCTGGTTCCGGCTGCCTCTCCTCTGCCGAGTGTGCTCGGTAAGAGGCGGAGGAGGAGCCTACCAACGAGCTGGGCAACCGCAATACGGTGCCTGCCGCTGTTGCAGCTTCAGCGATGCTCACCTCGAACGCCCTCTGCCGCTCCAGACGACCCCTCTCTAAGTGGTGGTTCTCCTCGTAGATCTCCTGATTCCTTGCCTCTGAGGCGGCGTGTGCCATGGCCACGGCGGCGGTCAGGCTCTTTGCGTGCTCAACGAGGCACTCCTCCTCCTCCCGCAGGAGATCGGTGTCGCACGCAAGGTCGCTGATGCACGTGTGGGCATCCACCTCTGCCTCCTGCCTTCGGGCGGCAGTGGCGGAGCGGGTGATGACCCCGGCGGTCGACGGTGGGCTGGCGGCCATGGCGGTCGACGATGGGGTGGCGGCCACGACCACCACCTCCCGCCTTCGGGCCATGATGGTGGAGCGGGTGATGGCCATAGTGGCCGGCAGTGGGGTGGCGGCCACGACGGCCACCTGCCGCCTTCGGGCCGCAGCGGCGGAGCGGGCGATGGCCCTGGTGACGGTGTCCTGGACTAGGGGGTACTCACCACGTCGTCTCCCGATCAGTTAGATTGGGCCAAGGACCCCATGGCCGCATACTCATGGGCCAGTTCGGACAACCCCTGCCGCATACAAGGAAGACTCCACAAGACTTGATGCCCAAGACAAGGACTCTCCTAAACCCTAGGCCTCCGGTGTCTTATATAAACCGAGGCCAGGCTAGTCAATAGACAATCTCATATTCATTACTACAATCTCGTGGTAGATACATGTACTCTGTACTACACCCATATGAAAACAATCAAAAGCAGCATGTAGGGTATTATCTCATCAAGAGAGCCCGAAGCTGGGTAAAACCCCGTGTCCATGTTACCATCGCTCCAAGACACCTAGCTTAGGACCCCTACTACGAGATCCACCGGTTTTGACACCGACATTGGTTCTTTCATTGAGAGCCTGTTGGGCGATCGTCGTGGATCGATGGGATAATCAGGTGATATTTTTTCAGTTAAATCTGTTCGCATGAACTACCTTGTTTTTGCAAAATTATGGTCGTTGTTTCGTACTGCTCTATTTGCAGTTAAATTGAGACCAGAAAAGTATCCGGCATCTGGCACTACGTTAGATCCGCGCCATAGTTGAGTCACATGGGCGCGCACGCAACAGACTGTGGAATATCAACGCAGTAAAAAATCCATCAAACGACGCCCCAGCCGAGGAAACCACGCCCGAGTACTCCTCATGCGGCGCACGTGCGGCGGACAAGAGTTTGGCCCGATGGCTATCCAGGGAGATTCTCTCCCTTCTTTCTTTAATTCCTTTTTCCTTATTTTATTCTGACGCTTACGCGGCCGCTGATCATCCACTAATGATGTCCTTTACTTGCTAAAAGGAGCAGTACAATTGATTGCTAGTTCTGCAGTCGGTCTCCACGGATATTGATGACTACTAGTCCAACTAGTACTACTACGTGTATACTAGATCACACGTGCAATCTCCAATTCCTCATGATAATTGGAGTTATTTCAGTATAGATCGGTTTCTCTTATTTGCTGCGGTCTGCTACAGCCGTCGCCGCAACTGCTCAGGATAATGCCAGGTTTTATTTTTCCTAGCTAACAGTTTACAATGCAAAATATATTTTAGTTGGTTTGTACTGCATTATTGTTGTAGAGATATTCTACCAACGTTTGTACGTAACGGTGGCCTGTCCGGCCTCTCGCCGTCGCCAGACTGGCTGATCTTGGTCAACATCGTCATGCCACAATGCCGAGTGCGTTTTGCGCTGGCTTCATGTGTCACACGCAGCGCTGGGTCCCAAAGAGTACACAAGCCTGGCACGGCCAGTACCGCGTAAACCCGAGCACGCTATGCATGGACGGCAGCGTCATCAGAGGGGAGTTCTTTCCTTTTTCTCTTTATGATATTTCCTTCTTTTCTTTTCTTTTAATTAATTCAGCACGTATGGTCACTACCATCCATCAGCGCTGTTTTCGGCCGCATACGTGATGGTCTCTGCACCATGGCCTTTGAGGTCCGATTGAACAGTGTAAACTAACTTTGCACTGATGTTTTGTTAGAGTATCTGGACTCTTTGTCCGCAGTCTGACAAACGCCGCATCTACAACCGGATTTTCCCTATAAAATATAGGTCATCGACCTCGACTGCGTCACACGGTCACTCCGGCAGGCCGATGTCGTCGTCCCAATCGGCATAAATCGGCTCGCGTGATCACTTTGTTAGTCAAAATTGCCATACCGATAAATGATCCAGGTTGGGCAGCGCTGTCACCTCAGCATACCAACATACCACGTCACCTCGGCTGGACCGGGGCTTCGTCATCACTTCATTAACCCACGCCGGAGACTTCGGCGTCACACTGCCGGCCTGCTCCACCGCCTCGGTCGGACTGGGGTTCCACCTCGCCACATTGGCCGTACCATGTCGCCACTTTGGAGTGCCGAGCTCTTCGCTCGGCCACATCGGGCTTGGGGGCTGAGACCTTGTCCCGCACCAAGCTCGGACCGCGTCATCAATGCCGAACACATTAACCAGCTAAGTCACTTTGACGCTCAAAAACTCACAGTTTTAAATTTTGTTCAATTCGACCAAGCGTTATACCTTTTTGGCAAAAAGTGGCTTGTGAAAAATTTCCTTGTCGAAACTTTGTTTGTGACACACAAATTCAAATACCCCGTTTACTTGGGGTCTTCTTTTATGAAGCTTTTCCTCTTGCATATGATTATACTTGTACGGCTTTGTTCCTTGTTCGTGTATTACGCCAAAATATGCACCATTTTGACTTAAGTGTTCCACAAGCTGGGTTGCCTCGCTCCTGTGTTTACCCCTACGTTCCCGATTGTTTGGCTAGGGAGTAAAGGGAGCGCCTCTGCGATTGTCACGATCGGGTCATCCAAGCCGGACCTCAGACTGGGTGAAGCCGAAAGATAGCGCTCTTATTGTTTTCAATTATGGTCGGCACACAACGGAACTCATGAGTATAAAAAATCTATTGCACAAGTCTCATAGTAACAATGAGCACCGAAGAAAGGTATCGGTGGGGGTACTATTTTCTTCGAAGATGCTTCTTACACTTCATCAGTAATATAGCATAAGTTCCCTGAGTGCGCTTTGTTTGTTACAGCCTTATGGCCTGATTGCCTGGTTATTGGAAACACCGTCGATATTCTCGACAGGTGGAGTACATAACACTTTTCGGCCCTTGACCGAAGAGGGAGAAGCCGACGGTCGGTTAAGACGCGTTTAAAGTTCGGGTGAACACAGATATGATATAAGTACTTCGGTACATTAAATTCTTTTTCCCAAGTCACTGGGAGGCTCTTAAATTTATATGAACCGTTTTATAATAAGTGTTCTTCTTCTTAGTCATTGCAAAGTATTTTCCTATCACTCCTTTTTCGACGCGAGTGTGTGGTCAATAGCCGGGGAGCCTAATTTCTCTCTCAAAGCCGCTAGAGTTTAGTTTGCTAAACTGACCTAATGAGAATTACTCTGCCTTCGGGATAGGAGGTTCAGGCCGTAGGCTGACCCGCTTGAAGTCTTGAGATAGGATGTGTCATATTAAAGCACGACATAAGCACTTTTTAAGACCAATTTTCGGGTTGGCATCGAACACTTGATCTAGTTCGGACATCAAATTTTTACTGCAGTTTTTTGATTTTCCAAGCCTATGGCACTTTTAAACTATTTTGCGTGTTTCTAGCGTAAGTCTCGCAGTGCAACACCGGACACCTTCAGAGATTCAGCAAAAACATTCTCGGATATTGCTATATATGCATCAGTTTTGAATTGTGTCTTTGGTCAATAGTTGGGTTGCCCGCCTACTGTGCTTGCCTCCTACGTTCCGCTTTGTTCGGCTATGTGTGCAAAGGGAGAACCACTGCGATTGTGCTTCCAGCTCGCATGGTTACGCACCTCAGTGGAGAAATCCGAAAACTAACTGTCACAATAAGCGTAAACTGGTCAGCGATCCGATGACTATGCTAAATGACGGGTCATTCATAACATTGGCCGAAGTGTTTACGGCTTGACCTCAGCTGTCGCCGAACACTAACCAGGGGCTCGTAGCTAGCTTCCCCAATTTAAAACTCCTATGACTAAGTGAAAGTTATAAAGCCCGCATATCTGATTGCCTCGTTTCTGCTAACACAACCGCCTTCGGGCACCGAGACGTCGGCTAAGGGTTGTTTTGTTATTGCGGAAACACCCTGCGTAGTATCTACAAAGGGGTAGAAGCCGACGATGGGCCACTTTCAACTGATAAACGGTCGCAACATAGTCAAAATAAACATAGAATTTGGGAACTTTCCCCGAACTAACTCCTCAATATTTTTCTCCTGCATTGATCGGAGGTGAGGTTTCATGATCATGGTTGGCATGACAACCCAAAGAAAGGAACCGATAGCGGGACTATTTTCTTTGGAAGATGTTTCTCAGATTAAACAGTAATACAACATATCTCTCTGCGGACCTTTGTTTATAAAACCGTATGGCCGGATTGCCTTGTTTGTCATAAATCTTTGCCCTTGTAAAGGCTTTATAAAGTAGAACAAACACTCCTCGGCTACTGGCCAAGGAGGTGGACGCCGATGGTCGGTCAACAAAGTTTTGTACAATGCGGATTCGAGCATTGATGATGTAAAGTATTTGGATACATAGAATCATTACACATAATTTGTGATTTTACTTTGGATATCGATCCTTAATTCGGCCACCCGTGCCCACAATAAGGCTTGGGGGCTACTGGGCTTCATGCTTATTATTTACAAATATTAAAGGGGTACATCGATCCCCTGATCTGGTGTTGCCACCCGACCAGTGTCTCGGGGGCTACTGCATTGACAATCCAATGCAGAAAATTTAAAGTGCAATATAGTTTTCGAGGAGATTATTATCCTCAGGTTGGTCGGCCGCACCCAACCTGAGTCTCGAGGACTTTGCACACCGCGTTTCTATTCCTAAGTATGCTGCCGAGCTGGGAATTGATCCTCATGCTGATTTTGTGAATCGACCTGAGTCTCAGGGGCTACTAGGGTTAGCGGTTTGATTTTTTCCTTCAGGTGCATCCCGGATATTAGGCCAACACGCACCTTGAGGGCTACTGGCTATACATCTCAGCAGAGATTACACTACACAATTCGAAATTAAATTCATAAAAATCAGCCCATGGACAAGGTGGTGTACTACCTCGGATACAGTCCGACGTTGGTGCTCGACTACAATAGACACCCCGGAAGCAGTCCGGCATAAAGCTCGGACGCCAGTGGTTGGCTCCATAGAGGGCATTTCTGGCATTAAGCTCGGCTGAACTCCTTCGACTTTTTTGAGCCAAGGTGATCTATGACACCTCGGATATAGTCCGGCGTTGGAGCTCGGATACTCTCCGGCGTTGGAGTTTGGATTCAGTCCGGCGTTGGAGCTCGGGTACAGTCCGGCATTGGAGTTCGGATGCAAGAGGACTGTAACGCCCTGAGACCGATGCTTCAGAAGACTTCCTTATTTTCGTGATCGCCGTGTGTTTCTTTTGGTGCTTGCTCTTTTATTTTTGCATTGCATCATGTCATCATGCCGTCATGTCATTAATCTTTGCATCAAAACTCAACTAAATAAATTGCATGGATCTTCGATCCATTTAAATCGAGGGAATTCACATGGTGATTTCTCTTTATAACATATCCTCCTAATATTTATGGAGCTATTATAAATATTCCATTAGTTTGGAATTGACCGGAACACACTTGCAAATTAATTCCCATGCCTATTTCCACTCCAAGTTTCACCTCCAAGCTTTGCCAACAATTCTTTTCCCTCTTATCGAGGCCCTTCCTAAATGTTCAACATTTTGGACACTTTGTAATCCTACTCCTTGTTCAAAACATTTGAATTAAATTCAAATGCATTTGAATTTAAACCGTGCAATCTTACCCACTCCGTTTTTCTTGGAACGAGCATATTTTTGTGAGTCCGGGAAAATTACCCGCATGTGCAAATTCTTTCCCTAACCCTATCTTTCTTTTTCTTCTCTCTATTATTTTTTCTGCTAAAAAGAAATAAGAGAGAGAGAGAGAGACCCCCAGCCGGCCCAGCTGGGCCTCCCAACTCCAAGCCGAACCATCCCCGCGGCCCACCTAAGCCAAACCCTAGCCGCCAGGAGACTGAGCCCAATCTCTCCTCTCGATCTCTCCCTCTCGTCCCTTCCTCCAGCGCCGCCATCTCCCTTGTTCGTCCCGATCCCCATCTCACTCTCTCCCTCTTGATCCCGCAGCATCACTCCCTGCGCTCGATCCCCTCGCCTCCATCCTCCTCGAGCCGGCCTCCCCGCCTCTGGCAACGGCCGCCGCCCGTCGCGCCTCTCGCGCCGCCACTCTCAGGGACAAGCCCTCTTCTCCTTCCCGAGGCCACCGCCGGCGCCCCGAGCCCTCCGCTCCGCCGTGCCTCTTCCCCTCTGCAGGCCCCCTCTCATGGCGCCGCCTTGCCTCCATGGCTGCCGCGCCTCCCTCTGCAGCACCAGGCCGCGGCCACCTCTCCTCGCCATGGCCCTCGCAAGCTTCCTCTCGCGCCGCCTCTCCTCCTGCTTCTCCTCGTCGCCACCAACCGCTGCTCCGCCTCCCCTCTGCTCCCTCCGTCCCGGCCGTCATCGACCTCGTCTCGGCCTCGCCCGTCGCCTCTGCTATCCTCCTCGACGTCCTGCTCGTCCTCGCGTGGGACATGGACGTGTGCCGCCGCTGGCATCTGCTGTGCGCGTCCCGTTTCCCTCGTCGACGCCCTTGCTTCTGCTGCAAGGCCCAGCCAGCGCCCTGCCGGCCTGCCTCCGCTCAAGCTGCCGAACATCTCCTGCCGCTGTCCACCACCGTCGCCTCCTTGCTGCTGGCATCCTGAGGCCCTAGTGATGTTTTTGTGTTGCTTCGTTTTGGTTGCGCCAAGATCCTCTCCGACAAGTGTACGACTGCATGGTGACTACTACGGTCGTCATTCGCCGAGTACCCCTTCGGATGCGCCTAGTTTGACTACCATCGTCGTGAACCGCTTCCAAGATGTGTACCACTACGCCGGAGACCTCGGACCCGTCAAGTACCTCTCCGGAAACGAACGTGTGCCACTACTTCCACTACCGTCGCCGAAGACCCGTGTAACGGAACCGTCAAGTTCGACTACCTCCGCGTGTACCGCTACTTCCACTACCGTCGCGAGAACGACTACTTCCACTACGGCTCGTGAACCACTACTTCCCTCGACGATTTTGAACCGCTCCGAAAATGCACGATTCGAAGGTATAACCCCGAGACGATGACCCGTGGACGAGCGCTTGTGATGTGTTGTATGAGATGCCCGTGTTTGCACCATGTCAAAATTGGTCCTTGCACGTTCATCGTTTCCTTGCCACCGTCATGTGGGAACCCGGTAACCGGGATCACCCCACCATCGTTTGCATGTTCCGTTCATCCACAGTTTCTTTTGCACCGACATCTCGACGAGTTGTCAGATCACCGTTATGTTGTCGTGGCATCATTTTCGGATTCGTTGCCGTGGCACCCCCTTTTTTCCACCACGGTAACAAATGCCTCGTATCATTTTATACCAACACTTTCATAAAATTGCATATAGCTTGCATATGTTCATCCACATCATGATAACAACATTTAAAATGTCTAAAATTGATGTTTGCATTAAAATTGCTAAATGACATATGGGATTTTCCGGTATTGTCGTTTGTTATTTCCGGCCTCATTTAAACTTGCCTAGATAGGTTGTTTAATTATGCTTCACCTCTTGCCATGTTAATCAACATTTAACATTGTTGGGTACATAAACGAGAGAGAACTAAATAATTGTTGTGGTGTTTCGTCAATATGCAACTCGTTGCATATTGAGCTCCACTTAACTTGTAGTTTCGTTTGTGCACTTTGCCATGCCATGCCTCATTAAACCGGACATGCATCATACTTGATTGTGCATCATGCCATGTTTATGTGGTGGTTGTTTACTATGTTGTTTGTTCTTTCCGGGTTGCTTCTCTCGTTAGCTTCGGTTTCGTTCCGGAGTTGTGAGGATTCGTTCGACTACATCCGTTTGTCTTCTTCATGGACTCGTTCTTCTTCTTTGCGGGATCTCAGGCAAGATGACCACCCCTCGAAATCACTTCTATCTTTGATTGCTAGTTGTTCGCTCTATTGCTATGCCGCGCTACCTACCACTTGCTATATCATGCCTCCCATATTGCCATGTCAAGCCTCTAACCTTTTCACCCTTCCTAGCAAACCGTTGTTTGGCTATGTTACCGCTTTTGCTCAACCCCTCTTATAGCGTTGCTTGTTGCAGGTGAAGATGAAGATTGCTCCATGTTGGATTATGTTTATGTTGGGATATCACAATATCTCTTATCTTAATTAATGCATCTATATACTTGGTAAAGGGTGGAAGGCTCGGCCTTATGCCTGGTGTTTTGTTCCACTCTTTCCGCCCTAGTTTCCGTCATACCGGTGTTATGTTCCTTGATTTTGCGTTCCTTACGCGGTTGGGTGATTTATGGGACCCCCTGGATAGTTCGCTTTGAATAAAACTCCTCCAGCAAGGCCCAACCTTGTTTTACCATTTGCCTACCTAAGCCTTTTCCCTTGGGTTCTGCAGACTGAAGGGTCATCTTTATTTACCCCCCGGGACAGTTTTCCTTCGAGTGCTGGTCCAAACCGAGTGATGTCCGGCGCCCCCTGGGCAACCAGGGTCTATGCCAACCCGACGTCTGGCTCATCCGGTGTGCCCTGAGAACGAGATATGTGCAGCTCCTATCGGGATTTGTCAGCACAGCGGGCGGCTTTGCTGGTCTTGTTTTACCATTGTCGAAATGTCTTGTAACCAGGATTCCGAGACTGATCTGGTCTTCCCGGGAGAAGGTTTATCCTTCGTTGACCGTGAGAGCTTATAATGGGCTAAGTTGGGACACCCCTGCAGGGTATTATCTTTCGAAAGCCGTGCCCGCGGTTATGTGGCAGATGGGAATTTGTTAATATCCGGTTGTAGAGAACTTGACACTTGACCTTAATTATAATACATCAACCGCGTGTGTAGCCGTGATGGTCTCCTCTCGGCGGAGTCCGGGAAGTGAACACGGTTCTTGTGTTATGTTTGACGTAAGTAGGAGTTCAGGATCACTTCTTGATCATTACTAACTGGCGACCGTTCCATTGCTCCTCTTCTCGCTCTTATTTGCGTATGTTAGCCACCATATATGCTTAGTGCTTGCTGCAGCTCCACCTCATTACCTCATCTTTCCTATAAGCTTAAATATTCTTGATCTCGCGGGTGTGAGATTGCTGAGTCCTCGTGACTCACAGATACTTCCAAAACAGTTGCAGATGCCGATGAGACCAGTGCAGGTGACGCAACTGAGCTCAAGTGGGAGCTCGATGAAGATCTTGTTCGTTGTGTTGTTTCTTTTCATATTGATCAGTAGTGGTGCCTAGTTGGGATGATCGGGGATCTAGTAGTTGGGTTGACTTCTTTTCTTTTGGTTCCGTAGTCGGACCTATGTATGTATTCGGAATGATGTATGATTTATTTATGTATTGTGTGAAGTGGCGATTGTAAGCCAACTCTTTATCCCATTCTTGTTCTTTACATGGGATTGTGTGAAGATGACCCTTCTTGCGACAAAACCACAATGCGGTTATGCCTCTAAGTCGTGCCTCGACACGTGGGAGATATAGCCGCATCGTGGGTGTAACAAGGACACCGCCGCACGGGGACAACTTCAAACCCGAGATGGGCGTGAAAATAACAAGGCATTGATAAAGGGGGAAACTTAAAGGGGCTCCTCGGATACCCGACGTGTAAACTCTTCGGATGCACTTTGGCGATCCTCAAGATTGAAGATGGGAAGATTTGTTGAACCAGTTTTCAAGACCGACGACCGAATATGAAGAACAGTTCGAAAGAATCGAGGAGCGTCCCCAACTTGAAGACCGGTTCAGGGGGCTATTGACAGTGTCCTGGACTAGGGGGTACTCACCACGTCGTCTCCCGATCAGTTAGATTGGGCCAAGGACCCCATGGCCGCATACTCATGGGCCAGTTCGGACAACCCCTGCCGCATACAAGGAAGACTCCACAAGACTTGGTGCCCAAGACAAGGACTCTCCTAAACCCTAGGCCTCCTGTGTCTTATATAAACCGAGGCCAGGCTAGTCAATAGACAATCTCACATTCATTACTACAATCTCGTGGTAGATACATGTACTCTGTACTACACCCATATGAAAACAATCAAAAGCAGCATGTAGGGTATTATCTCATCAAGAGAGCCTGAAGCTGGGTAAAACCCCGTGTCCATGTTACCATCGCTCCAAGACGCCTATCTTAGGACCCCTACTACGAGATCCCCCGGTTTTGACACTGACACCTGGCTTTCGACGGTGGTGTGGCGGCAACGGCGGCCGGCAACAGCTGCCAACGGCTACCGGCGACGGAGCGTGTGGTGGGTGTTCCACGCACACCCAACAGGGACACCACACGCACTACACTACGCCGGGGACTGCGCCACCGCCGCGGTGTAGCCCCCCAGCTGGAGCTGTCCCCTAATGTGGGCGGAGCGACGACAATGGACTGGTACCATTGGTGATTGTGGGAGAAGCAGACGAGATAAGCTACGGGGAGGGAGGGGAATATGAGACCCAGGACTCGCCGTCCATGAGAGTTTTTATAGCAGGCTGGTAAGCATTGGGATTTTGGGGGATTTCACCGAGTCGGGCGGGAAGCTTGCGCGGGAACCTGCGAGGTTGCGTGGGAATGGGCTCACCGATGATTCATTGGCGCCACTGTTTGGCCAAATGAACGCCCCCGCGCGCTGCGCAAGCTTGAGCTGTAAGCTGTCTACGGCAGCGGGGTGACAAGACGTGCAAGAGGAGGACGAAAGGCCACGTACACACACGGTTAATAAAAAAACGTTTGCGATTTAATTACCTACTATACCCCCGTCCTGTTTTATAAGTATGATTTAACTAATAAAATACGAATGCATGTTGCCAAAGATTATATAGTTGGATTCGTATTTGAACATAGCTTCCAATTATATAATTTTCATAACATGCATTAATATTTTGTGGATTAAATTTGAGGGCAAAGTATGGCACATAATATAAATTAAAGGGGACTATAGACTAGACGTAGGTGGTAGCACACGGCCGCTCTCGACGCAGAGACGCAACTGTCGGCCGGCTTGTAGGTGCCATTTCCTGCGTGTTCAACTGCTCTATGCGTGTGGTTGCTTGCGGTTCAGGCAGCCGTGGCGCGCTCTGCTCGTGTCCCTCCGGGTGCTTTGCCCTCGTCCCTCCACGTGCGCTGCCAGTGTTTGGGGCCGGCGCACGAGCACGCATGTTCGTGTGCATGCGGTTGCGCCGGGCGCGGCGCGATGATGCAATTACCCGCTGCAAAAGCTGCCATGCGGACGCGCAGAGAATCCAGGCCGCCCGGCCCCCATTTATTCCTGCGGCCATTAACCTTATATCTCTCGCGTCACACGACATAATAAGCACACCCACGACGACACATACACAGAGCACATCCAGCGGTTCCAATGGTGCTCCCCGTGGCTCCAATGGCGCTCCGAGCGGCCGATGACGACAACGGCTGGCAGTTCACCACGCATCACGTAGTGGACACCCACGTGAGGGGAAGGCCCTCTCGGTGGTGTACACGAACGATCTGGTCTGGAGAGCTCCATCCAAACTATGGAGCAGTTTCTTGCCGAGGACAAGTACCGAGTGGTCGGCTTCGACCTCGAGTACACCATGGGTCGTGTTGGCCATGATTAGAAGGTTGCCGTCGCCCAGTTGTGTGTGCGACATGACGTCCTCGTCTACCACTACCACCTTGCCACAAGGCCTTGCGAGTGTTTCTCTAGGTTTATCAACAGCTCCAATTGTAGTTTCGCTACCGTGGTCACCACCAATGTTCTAAAAGCGCTCAAGGTTTCGGGCTTGAAATGCCCGAATCTTGTCAACATCCAGCACCACTACAAGGTTTGGGGGAGCGACAACAACAAACTGAACTCCCTGGTTGACCTCGCCTCGGCCATCATCGACCCCTACTACGCGAAGATGAAGGAAGAGCACAAAAAGGATAAGAACACCTGGCGCCGTGTTTGGCATGAGAGACTGGATGAAGAACACGTCAAGTACGCGGCCAACGACATGTACACAAGCTACAAGATGTACAGGCGGATCATTGACATGAGGAATTGTCTTCTTCCTGCCCCAGACAAGGGATCGAGCCACATAGCAGTGGCGGGAGCGTCACAAGAAATAGATGACTAGACGATCGTTTCTCCTACTTTAGAATGCATGCAATTGTTGATTGAGGTGTGTGCGAATGATCTATATAGTCACTTATGTAATTGGATGTCTATTTCAGTTATATATATACATGTTATTCTACTGTAGACAGAGAAAATCACACGGCTTATTAGCAGCAATTGTCTGTGTTATTATTGGTCTTCGCACACATTTCTGATTACGGACCTGTTTGCCGCGTATCACACACATCTTGTTGAGTTGAACCGTTTCCATTGTGTTGCCTAATCACACACAGTTCATCCTAGTGCACCGTATGCTTTATATCGCACACACCTTCATCTGGCTGCCTGTTTCTTTAGTTCCTCCTCATCCCAAATAGTTAGTTGAACTGAACCATACGCCCTGCATCGCACACGCAACTAAAATTAGAACCGTGTTTGATGCATCCCTCATCGCAAACGTTTTGCACCTTTTTTGACGTTTTTTACACCACCGTTTGTGATTGGCATCGCACACAGTTTCATCGAAGGGTCTCTGGTCGTAGTGTCGCATTTGGACCATCCTGCAGTAGTGTATTTCAGAGTCAAGTCCATATTTAGTGCTAAAATCACGAAAAGCATCGGTATCCATGAAAGATATAACACAACCAAACTTAAGGTTTATACCTGACTCATTACCTTCATCGAGTTCCCAATCTTCAGAGTGGCATTTAATTCTTTCCAATAAATCCCATTTGAATTCAATATCCTTCTTCATAAAAGAACCAGTACAAGAAGTATCGAGCATGGATCGATCATTATGGGAAAGCCGAGCATAAAATTTTTGAATAATAATTTCTCTTGAGAGCATACTTTCCCCTTCACGAGGCCAAAAATTATATATATATATATATATATATATATATATATATATATATATAATTCTGATCATGATGAACTAGATGCATAGGATAACACTTCTGATGAAATTCCAATTTCAATCAGTTGTTGTTCCATGATGCAATATCATCACATAGCCTATACCATGTCAATGCCTTTCCCTTCAAAGATAAAGGGAAGACCTTCTTCTTGACAACATCCTCGGGCAAACCTGCAAGCTTAAATAATCCACAAACTTCATCCACATAGATTAGATGCATATCAGGATGTAACATTCCATCTGCTGCATAAGGATTAGCTAGCAGTTTCTCTATCACACCCGAAGGAATTTCATAATAAATATTTTCTGTATGTGCATTAGGTTGAGGAGAAACTCTTTGCTCTTCCGGTCGAGGTGAAGATACCCCGAAGAAGCCCCTCAAACGATTATTTTCCATAGTAACAAGTGACAGTAAATTTCAGCACACTATATAAATGTTTCATTACCAAATTCCACTTACCAAAGGCGCTTCACTCCTCAGCAATGGCGCCAGAAAAGATTCTTGATGACCCACAAGTATAGGGGATCTATTGTAGTCCTTTTGATAAGTAAGAGTGTCGAACCCAATGAGGAGCAGAAGGAAATGACAAGCAGTTTTCAACAAGGTATTCTTCGCAAGCACTGAAATTATCGGTAATAGATAGTTGTATGATAAGATAATTCGTAACGGGTAACAAGTAACAAGAGTAAACAAGGTACAGTAAGGTAGCCCAATCCTTTTTTTAACAAAGGACAAGCCTAGACGAACTCTTATATAAAGCAAAGCGCTCGCAAGGACACATGGGAATTGTTGTCAAGCTAGTTTTCATCATGCTCATATGATTCGCGTTTGTTACTTTGATAATTTGATATGTGGGTGGACTGGTGCTTGGGTGCTTCCCTTCCTTGGACAAGCTTCCCACTTATGACTAAACCCTCTCGCAAGCATCCGCAACTATGAAAGAAGAATTAAGATAAATCTAACCATAGCATGAAACATATATGGATCCAAATCAGCCCCTTATGAAGCAACGCATAAACTAGGGTTTAAGCTTCTGTCACTCTAGCAACCCATCATCTACTTATTACTTCCCAATGCCTTCCCCTAGGCCCAAACAATGGTGAAGTGTCATGTAGTCGACGTTCACATAACACCACTAGAGGAAAGACAACATACACACTACTGCAGGATGGTCCAAATGCGACACTACGATCAGAGACCCTTCGATGAAACTGTGTGCGATGCCATAATCGCAAACGGTGGTGTAAAAAACCCGTCAAAAAGGTGCAAAACGTTTGCGATGACAGATGCATCAAACACGGTTCAGAATTTAGTTGTGTGTGCGATGCAGGGCATACGATTCAGCTCAATTAACTGTTTGGGATGAGGAGGCACAAAAGAAACGGGCAGCCCAATGAAGGCATGTGCGATATACAACATACGGTTCACTGGGATGAACTGTGTGTGATTAGGCAACACAATGGAAACGGTTAAACTGAACAAGATGTGTGTGATACGCGGCAAACGGGTCCGTAATTTGAAATGTGTGGGAAGACCAATAATAACACAGACGATTGCTGCTAATAAGCCATGTGAATTGCTCTGTCTACAGTAGAATAACATGTACATATATATAACTGAAATAAACATCCAATTACATAAGTGACTATACAGATCATTCGCACACACCTCAATAAACAATTGCATGCATTCTAAAGTAGGAGAAACGATCGTCTAGTCATCTACTTCTTGTAACGCTCCCGCCACTTCTATGTGGCTCGATCCCTCGTCTGGGTCAGGAAGAAGACAGTTCCTCATGTCAATGATCCTCCTGTACATCTCGTAGCCTGTGTACGCGTCCATGGCCGCGTACTTGACATGTTGTTCATCCAGTCTCTTATGCCACACACTGTGCCAGACGTTCTTGTCCTTATTGCTCTCTTGCTTCATCTTCGCGTAGTAGGGGTCGATGATGGCCGAGGCGAGGTCAACCAGGGAGTTCAGTTTGCTTTTGTTGGTGCCCCAGACCTTGTAGCGGTGCTGGATGTTGACAAGATTTGGGCATTTCAAGTACGAAACCTTAAGCGCTTTTAGATCGTTGGTGGTGTCCACCGTAGCGAAACTGTAGTCGGAGCTCTTGATAAACTTGGAGAAATGCTCGCAAGGCCTTGTGGCAAGGTGGAAGTGGTAGACGAGGACGTCGTGTCGCACGCACAACTAGGCGACGGCAACCGTCTGATCGTGCCCGGCACGACCGATGGTGTACTCGAAGTCGAAGCCGACCACTCAGTACTTGTCCTCGGCAAGGAACTGCTCCATAGTTTGGATGGAGCTCTCCAGCAAGACCGGATCGTTCATGTACACCCCCGAGAGGGCCTTCCCCCTCACGTGGGTGTCCACTACGTGATGCGTGGTGAACTGCCCGCCGTTGTCATCGTCGGCCGCTCGGAGCGCCATTCGAGCCATGGGGAGCGCCATTGGAACCGCTGGATGTCCTCTCTGTATGTGTCCTCGTGGGTGTGCTTATTGTGTCGTGTGAGACGAGAGATGAAGGTAAATGGCCGCAGGAATAAAAGGGGGCCGGGCGGCGTGGATTCTTGGTGCGTCCGCATGGTAGTTTTTGCAGCGGGTAACTGCATCGTCACGGCGCGCCCGGCGCAACCGCTTGCACACGAACGTGCGTGATCGTGCGCCGGCCCAAAACACTGGCAGCGCGTGTGGAGGGACGAGGGCAGTGCACCCGGAGGGACGCGAGAGCAGAGCGCGCGCGGCGGGACGCGAGCAGAGCACGCCGCGGCCGCCTGAACTGCAAGCAACCACACGCATGGAGCAGTTGAACACGCAGGAAATGGTCGCCAACAAGCCAGCCGACAGTTGTGTCGCTGCATAGAGAGCGGCCGTGTGGTACCACCTTTGTCCAGTCTATAGTCTCCTTTATATTCCGTGCCATACTTTGCCCTCAAATTTAACCAACAAAATGTTAATACATGTTTCAAAATATATATAATTGGAAACTATGTTCAAATACAAATCCAACTATATAATCTTTTGCGACATGCATTCGTATTTTATTAGTTAAATCATACTTATAAAGCAGGACGGTGGTATAGTAGGTAATTAAATCGCAAACATTTTTTTATTAATCGTATGTGTATGTGGCCTTTCGTCCTCCTCTCGCATGTCTTGTCACCCCGCTGCCGCAGACAGCTTACAGCGCAAGCTTGCGCAGCGCGCCGGGGCATTCTTTTTGCCAAAGGTGGCACCAATGAATCGTCGGTGAGCCCGTTCCCGCGCAACCTCGCAGGTTCCCGTGCAAGCGTCCTGCCCGACTCACTGAAATCCCCCAAAATCCCAATGCTTACCGGCCTGCTATAAAAACCCTCACGGCCGACGAGTCCTGCGTCGCATTTTCCCCTCCATCCCTGTAGCTTATCTCGTCTGCTTCTCCCACATTCGCCAATGGCACCGGTCCGTCGTCGTCGCCTCAGCCACTCCGCCGTCATCAGAGGACAGCTCCAGCTGGGAGGCTACACCGCGGCAGCGGCGCAATCCCCGACGTAGTGTAGTGCGTGTTGCGTCCCTGTTGGGTGTGCGGGGAACACCCACCACACGCTCCGCCGCCGATGCCTGTCGGCAGCTGTTGCCGGCCGCTGTTGCCACCACACCACCGTCGAAAGCCAGGGCCATCGCCCGCTCCGCCGCCACGGCGCGAAGGCGGGAGATGGCCGTCATGGCCGCCACCCCACTGCCGGCCACTGTGGCCATCACCCGCTCCGCCACCGCGGCCTGAAGGCGGGAGCTGGTGGTCGTGGCCACCACCCCGTCGTCGGCCGCCGTGGCCGCCAGCCCAACGTCGACCGCCGGGGTCATCACGCGCTCCACCACCGCTGCCCGAAGGCGGGAGGCGGAGGTGGATGCCCGCACGTGCGACAGCGACCTTGTGCGCTACACCGAGTTCCTGCGGGAGGAGGAGGAGCGCCTCGTCGAGCATGCAAAGAGCCTTACCGCCATAGTGGCAGCGTCACATGCCGCCTCAGAGGCGAGGAATTAGGAGATCTACGAGGAGAACCACTGCTTCGAGAGGGGTCGACTGGAGCGGCAGAGGGCTTTCGTGGCGAGCGTCGCTGAAGCTGCATTAGCGGCAGGCACCGCATTGCGGTTGCCCAGCTCGTCGGTAGGCTCCTCCTCCTCCGCCTCTTACTGAGCGCGCTCGGTAGAGGAGAGGCAGCCGGAAGTAGTACAAAGCCCCTCCGTAGTAGTAGTAGTAATATTTAGGGGCTATTTTGTTCAGTTCATCTGACTATAGATGTGGTGGAACTGTACAACGTACATAAAATTAGCTAGTATATATAGTTGAACTAGCTATTTCAGTACGTGGTTGGCGACAATTGGGGAAAAGTTTGGTCGGTTCAGCTGTCGAGTTGAACTGTTTGTATAAATTAAGAACGAGTGCTTAATCTATGAATGAAATCTATGCTTAATTACTGAATTTTAGTTGCAAAAATTAGACACTGCTAGTGATTTTTAGCTTCATATTTTGACAAATCGCAGTGTTACAAAGATTGAAAAATCTTACCAAATTGTTTGTACGTGGTTCCACACGGGTCATCCAAAACAACCGTTTGCATTGAAGGGATGCACAAATCTTGCGCTGCTCTCACTTTGCATACGGGTGTTCTATCTAAAACGTTTGCGATCAAGAGCTGCAGAAATCCTGCTCGGCACATTTTCTCTTGGCTTCCTGGGGAATCTGTCGGTTTGCATACGGGTGTTCTAATAAAACGTTTGCGATGAGTGTTTTATATATAAAAAACGAATTAAACTGTGGCTTGGGCGCCATTAATGGAGATGATGCGAGCAAGGCGGGTGGCCATGGAAGTCAAAGGGCTCGCTTCCCAGTGAGCCTGTGCAGCGTACAGCTCGCACGCTTCCCGGTGATCCTGCGCACTCAAGGACAGCTTGCACGCCTCTCGGTCAGCCTGCGCACCGGACGGCGCTCGCACGCCTCCCGTTCAGGCAAGGTCAACCAGCTGTCCGCACGGCACCTCCTACAAAAATTAAAACCAAGACACGTGGCGTCACGTGAATGGTTAACTGAATTTTTGATTTACTAGAATTTAAAAACCAGGCATCTCAATGTTTTGCCGGCAATCAACGGTGCCCTAGTGTTTGAAATTCATTCCCATTTCTTGCATGGGACCTAAGCATGCACCCAAGGACACATATTTGATTTTTCAACCAATTTATATGCACTGGAGCATGTGCATGTAGTTCAAATTTGAATTCTGCACATAAATCCATTGAAAACTCAGTTAATGCATAAAAATGTCCAAACGAACCCCGAAAAATCACAAAAAATCACACAACACTCCTGTTGTTCTATCTTGACACGAGAAAAATATTTGAAAGCAATAAGAGGCAATGGATATCGTTTCGTCCCCAAAGGTGGGACGTTCCCTACCGAAAACCATCATGCTTGTTGTGAGAAGCTCCGGTTTGTGAGAAGCATATACCCAAACCTGCCCCAAATGGGACAAAATTTGTACCACGGCATGTTGATGCCGCTCCATGATAGCATGCCAAGTTTCATTAATTTCAGACGAGTTTTGTATTTACTAGAAATTAAAAACCAGGCATCTCAATGTTTTGCCGGCAATCAACGGTGCCCCGGTGTTTGAAATTCATTCCCATTTCTTGCATGGGACCTAAGCATGCACCCAAGGACACATATTTGATTTTTCAACCAATTTATATGCACTGGAGCATGTGCATGTAATTCAAATTTGAATTATGCACATAAAATGCATTGAAAACTCAGCTAATGCATAAAAATGTCCAAACGAACCCCGAAAAATCACAAAAAAATCACACAACACTCCTGTTGTTCTATGTCGACACGAGAAAAAAATTGAAAGCAATAAGAGGCAATGGATATCGTTTCGTCCCCAAAGGTGGGACGTTCCCTACTGAAAACCATCATGCTTGTTGTGAGAAGCTCTGGTTTGTGAGAAGCATATACCCAAACCTGCCCCAAATGAGACAAAATTTGTACCACGGCATGTTGATGCCACTCCATGATAGCAGCCAAGGTTCATGAATTTCAGACGAGTTTTGGATTTACTAGAATTTAAAAAACAGGCATCTCAATGTTTTGCCGGCAATCAACGGTGCCCAGGTGTTTGAAATTCGTTCACATTTCTTGCATGGGACCTAAGCATGCACCCAAGGACACATATTTGATTTTTCAACCAATTTATATGCACTAGAGCATGTGCATGTAGTTCAAATTTGAATTATGCACATAAAATGCATTGGAAACTCAGTTAATGCATAAAATGTCCAAACGAACCCTGAAAATCACAAAAAGTCACACAACACTCCTGTTGATCTATGTTGACACGGGAAAAAAATTGAAAGCAATAAGAGGCAATGGATATCATTTCCTCCCCAAAGGTGGGACGTTCCCTACCGAAAACCATCATGCTTGTTGTGAGAAGCTCCGGTTTGTGAGAAGCATATACCCAAACCTGCCCCAAATGGGAAAAATTAGTACCACGACATGTTGATGCCGCTCCATGATAGCAGCCAAGGTTCATGAATTTCAGACGAGTTTTGGATTTACTAGAATTTAAAAAACAGGCATCTCAATGTTTTGCCGGCAATCAACGGTGCCCAGGTGTTTGAAATTCGTTCACATTTCTTGCATGGGACCTAAGCATGCACCCAAGGACACATATTTGATTTTTCAACCAATTTATATGCACTAGAGCATGTGCATGTAGTTCAAATTTGAATTATGCACATAAAATGCATTGGAAACTCAGTTAATGCATAAAATGTCCAAACGAACCCTGAAAAATCACAAAAAGTCACACAACACTCCTGTTGATCTATGTTGACACGGGAAAAAAATTGAAAGCAATAAGAGGCAATGGATATCATTTCCTCCCCAAAGGTGGGACGTTCCCTACCGAAAACCATCATGCTTGTTGTGAGAAGCTCCGGTTTGTGAGAAGCATATACCCAAACCTGCCCCAAATGGGAAAAATTAGTACCACGACATGTTGATGCCGCTCCATGATAGCATACCAAGTTTCATGAATTTCAGACGAGTTTTGGATTTACTAGAATTTAAAAACCAGGCATCTCAATGTTTTGCCGGCAATCAACGGTGCCCAGGTGTTTGAAATTCATTCCCATTTCTTGCATGGGACCTAAGCATGCACCCAAGACACATATTTGATTTTTCAACCAATTTATATGCACTGGAGCATGTTCATGTAGTTCAAATTTGAATTATGCACATCAAATGCATTGAAAACTCAGTTAATGCATAAAAATGTCCAGACGAACCCCAAAAAATCACAGAACACTCTTGTTATTCTATGTTGACACGAGAAAAAAAATTGAAAGCAATAAGAGGCAATGGATATCGTTTCATCCCCAAAGGTGGGACGTTCCCTACCGAAGACCATTATGCTTGTTGTGTGAAGCTCCGGTTTGTGAGAAGCATATACCCAAACCTGCCCCAAATGGGACAAAATTTGTACCACGGCATGTTGATGCCGCTCCATGATAGCATGCCAAGTTTCATGAATTTCAGACGAGTTTTGGATTTACTAGAATTTAAAAACCAGGCATCTCAATGTTTTGTCGGCAATCAACGGTGCCCTGGTGTTTGAAATTCATTCTCATTTCTTGCATGGGACCTAAGCATGCACCCAAGGACACATATTTGATTTTTCAACCAATTTATATGCACTAGAGCACGTGCATGTAGTTCAAATTTGAATTGTGCACATAAAATGCATTGAAAACTCAGTTAATGCATAAAAAATTTCCAAATGAACCCCAAAAAATCACACAACGCTCCTGTTGTTCTATGTTGACACGAAAAACAATTTTTAAAGCGATAAGAGGCAATGGATATCGTTTCGTCCCCAAAGGTGGGACGTTCCCTACTTAAAACCATCATGCTTGTTGTGAGAAGCTCCGGTTTGTGAGAAGCATATACCCAAACCTGCCCCAAATGGGACAAAATTTGTACCACGACATGTTGATGCCGCTCCATGATAGGATGCCAAGTTTCATGAATTCCAGACGAGTTTTGGATTTACTAGAATTTAAAAACCATGCATCTCAGTTTTTGCCGGCAATCAACGGTGCCCCGCTGTTTGAAATTCATTCCCATTTCTTGCATGGGACCTAAGCATGCACCCAAGGACACATATTTGATTTTTCAACCAATTTATATGCACTGGAGCATGTGTATGTAGTTCAAATTTGAATTATGCACATAAAATGCATTGGAAACTCAGTTGATGCATAAAAATGTCCAAACGAACCCTGAAAAATCACAAAAAATCACAGAACACTCGTGTTGTTCTATGTTGACACGAGAAAAAAATTTGAAAGCAATAAGAGGCAATGGATATCGTTTCGTCCCCAAAGGTGGGACGTTCCCTACTGAAAACCATCATGCTTGTTGTGAGAAGCTCCGTTTGTGAGAAGCATATACCCAAACCTGCCCCAAATGGGACAAAATTTGTACCACGGCATGTTGATGCCGCTCCATGATAGCATGCCAAGTTTCATGAATTTCAGAAGAGTTTTGGATTTTCTAGAATTTAAAAACCAGGCATCTCAATGTTTTGCCGGCAATCAACGGTGCCCTGGTGTTTGAAATTCATTCCCATTTCTTGCATGGGACCTAAGCGTGCACCCGAGGACACAGATTTGAATTTTCAACCAATTTATATGCACTAGAGCATGTGCATGTAGTTCAAATTTGAATTGTTCACCTGAAATGGCTATAAAACCAATTTAATGTATAAAATGTTCAAACGGACCCTGAATAATTCCAATTCTTTTACGACACACATATAGTTGCATGTTCACTCCAAATAAAAGGTCTAGCAATTCAATCACCATCCATTGCCGCTGTGACCCCATTATGTAATTTAGATCAAGATGAAAAATCAAGTAGATCGCACACAGTTTATTATCAACAACCGTGTGAGATGTAGTACAAAATATCTTGGAGCACCGTTGATGTATAGTATGCCTATGGCTTAGGCGAGAAGGTGCGTCGGCTACAGTCCACAGCCGGCGTCTCAAGCACACTAGCTCGCTCCCCAAATATCATTTCACAGTTCAATCATCACCGGTAAAAGATGGGCGCGTGGACCCGCGTCGTGAGGGAAACTTTGGTGGCCCACTCCGGCGAGAGCGCGGCCGCAATTTGCGACCGGGCGGCAAAGGCAGCCCAAACGGCCGCTGTTGCTTCTCAGGTGGTGGCAGCAACATCTGCCTCGAGGATAGCAACTGGCGAGAGCGGCACAACAGTTGTTCGTTCTGCAGCGGCGGCCTTAGCCCTGATGGAGGCCGCCCATGACCATGTCGAGGCCGCCCACGCCCAGCTCGTGACGATCACCGCACAAATTGAAAGAAGCTTCTCCGACAACGGTCGGCAACCCACGGCCGAAGAGCTGGCAATCGCCGAGAGCATTCGAGCAGCCGCCCGTTCCTCCACCGCATACCTTGCAACGACGGAGCCCGTCCAAGCCCAGATCGCGTCCGCCCATGCCCAGCTCGTGGCGGCCTTTTCCAAAGAGATGGCTGACGCGGATGGCGAGATGCTTGCCGAGTATGGTGCGATGGATGCCATGGAGTCCCTTCCCAAGGAGACCGTCGTGCGCGAGCTGGACATGGAGGCGGCGGCGGAGATCGACAAGCACCAGCCATAGTAGTACTCTTTGTTTTGTTTAATTAAGAGCGCCGATCTTTAATTTGTTAGAGTAATGTTTAGGTCATCTAGCTCTGTTTAATTGCTGAACTTGCTCGATTAAGAAGTTGGGTGTGTTGTAGTCTCATTTGTGTACCCAAATTATGCAATGATGTGGATGGCCACTGTAACCATGGAAATTCGAACCAAAACTTTTGACGTTCAAACTCATCACACACGGGTTAAGCTATCTGAATCGTTTGTGATGTCCACATATCATACACAATTCTAAATAAGGGACCGTGTCTGATGACACTTTGCGCGCCAGTTTATTGGCTGAAGCGATTCCAAATTTTCGGCTTCCGCGGAAATATCTACCTCGCCGCCCCCTCCCCCTTACCAAAAGCCACATTTCCCCTCTTTCCGCCTTCCTTTCCAAGTTGAAACCTTCACTCCTTGCTTGCAGCGCCACCGCCTCCTCGCCGGCGACCCTCCTTCACGCTGGTCGGCCTCCTCTATCCAGGCAGGTAATCCACACCCGACCCACATCCTCCTCCTCCTGCCACATCCCACATGCCCCGACCGCCGGCGCGAGCGCGACACCTTCCACCCAAATCACCGACCCCTCCACCAAATAAGCACCGGCCTAAGCCATGGTGCACAAAGTATAGCCAGGACCTCAAGGAGCATTTGGCAGCGGGGAAGCAAATCGCGGCCGCACGCGCGGATGAGGTCGCGATGGCTGCCATTCGTGCCGACCCCCAGATTTTGGAGGAGCACCTTGCCAATTGCTAGCTACGCTGGTTAAGCATGCTCAGTTTACCCGTTGCATGTGCTGCTCCTGCCTTTCCTTCACAAAATCTAGTGAATTGTGCTATCTAATTTCACCATGCAATCTGTTGCTCTAGTGTATATGTTCTATATGTCGTGCAGTGTGGTGCTCACTTATTAACTGTTTTGTTAATTAGTCGTCATCTTCAGTTAACTGTTTGGTTCAATTCTGCATTGCAAATGAGATGTTCAATTCTTCAGGCTGCAATTTTGTATTGTCTTCCATGTGAGAAATAAATCGAATTTATCTTTACAAAATTGTGGGTGCATTCTGTTATTGTATACCATGTGAGGAATAAATTGAATTTGGCTGTTGCTACCTCTTGAGCACTGCGTTGGTTTTCCCTTGAAGAGGAAAGGGTGATGCAGTAAAGTAGCGTAAGTATTTCCCTCAGTTTTTGAGAACCAAGGTATCAATCCAGTAGGAGACTACGCTCGAGTCCCACGCACCTACACAAACAAATAAGAACCTCGCAACCAACGCGATAAAGGGGTTATCAATCCCTTCATGGTCACTTACGAGAGTGAGAGCTGATAAGGTAATATTTTTGGTATTTTTATGATAAAAAATAAAAGTAAAGAAAGCAAAATAAACGGTAATAGAAATAGCTTGTTGACGGAAGATTAATATGATGGAAAATAGACCCGGGGGCCATAGGTTTCACTAGTGGCTTCTCTCAAGATAGCATAAGTATTACGGTGGGTAAACGAATTACTGTCGAGCAATTAATAGAAAACTTCATAATTATGAGAATATCTAGGTATGATCATGCATATAGGCATCACGTCCGTGACAAGTAGACCGAAACGATTCTGCATCTACTACTATTACTCCACACATCGACCGCTATCCAGCATGCATCTAGAGTATTTAGTTCATAAGAACAGAATAACGCTTTAAGCAAGATGACATGATGTAGAGGGATAAACTCATGCAATATGATATAAACCCCATCTTTTTATCCTCGATGGCAACAATACAATACGTGCCTTGCTGCCCCTGCTGTCACTAGGAAAGGACACCGCAAGATTGAACCCAAAGCTAAGCACTTCTCCCATTGCAAGAAAGATCAATCTAGTAGGCCAAACCAAACTGATAATTTGAAGAGACTTGAAAAGATAACCAATCATACATAAAAGAATTCAGAGGAGATTCAAATGTTGTTCATAGATAATCTTGATCATAAACCCACAATTCATCGGATCTCGACAAACACACCGCAAAAGAAGAGTTACATCAAATAGATCTCGAAGAGAATCGAGGAGAACTTTGTATTGAGATCCAAAGAGAGAGAAGAAGCCATCTATCTAATAACTATGGACATGAAGGTTTGAGGTAAACTACTCACACATCATCGGAGAGGCTATGGTGTTGATGTAGAAGCCCTTCGTGATCAATGCCCCCTCCGGCGAAGCGCTAGAAAAGGCCCCAAGATGGGATCTCACGGGTACAGAAGGTTGTAGCGGTGGAATTAGGTTTTTGTGGTCCTTTCTGATGGTTTGGGGGTACGTAGGTATATATAGGAGGAAGAAGTAGGTCCATGGAGCCACGAGGGGCCCACGAGGGTGGAGGGCGCGCCCCCTACCTCGTGGCTTCCTTGTCTGTTGCTTGACGTCCACTCCAAGTCCTCTGGATCACGTTTGTTCCAAAAATCACGTTCCCAAAGGTTTCATTCTGTTTGGACTCCGTTTGATATTCCTTTCCTTCGAAACACTAAAATAAGCAAAAAAACAGCAATTTGGGCTGGGCCTCCGGTTAATAGGTTAGTCCCAAAAATAATATAAAAGTGTATAATAAAGCCCATTAAACATCCAAAACAGAATATATAATAGCATGGAACAATCAAAAATTATTGATACGTTGGAGACGTATCAGCTATACTAAATACATGAGAAACAAATACAATTGCTACAATTGGCTGTAGTTAACTGTTTGGTTAACTCTCTGATCTTCTATTAGGAGTATTTTATATTGTGCAATGTGGTGCTCAGTTAATGTTTGGTTCATTTGTTGTGGTGTTTAGTTAACTGCTTGGTTCAATGTTATATTGTGCAATGTGGTGCTCAGTTAATGTTTGGTTCATTTGTTGTGGTGTTTAGTTAACTGCTTGGTTCAACTCTGCAATGCGATGTCCAATTGTCATGGGTAGAATTTTGTATTGTTGTGCATGTGAGGAATAAATCGAATATGGCTACACTTAATACATGAGAAACATATACAAGTGCTATATTTCCTAGTTCTTAATCATGCTTGGTTAGGGTAAATGGGTTTTCCGTGTGGCTTCAATTAATCTGATGAATCTGCAATGTGCTTATTTTTCATCAACATATTTTAATGATAGCATGCAAACCCTTACTTAACCTGATGACTACCTACCTTATATGTGTTGCAGGGAAACAATGGAAAGCACTGAGGTTTACAATCGAGGTTAGCACGTGCATGGTCCGTTGTCTAATAGCACATTATTGTGCAATTGCAGGAACCATTCTAATATTTTGGTTTTTAACAATTTGGTCTTGCACATGTAGGTCCTGCTGTCAGAGGTTTTGACCCACTGTTCCACCCTTTTTGCATATGGGGAAATGAGTTGTCCATGAATATCAATCAAATCAAGAAACTCAAAAAGATTGTTAGGATAAAGAAATTAGCGACAAAAAAACAACAAGATATTTGTCTGCACAATGAAGAAGACATCAGTTCCTGCAAGATGGTACTAACTATTATACCTTGCCTTTTTTCATTCCTTTGCCCCATTTCCAATATAGAGAAGATATTTATGCACATCCTTGTTTTCAGGCCTTTCCAAAGCAGTTCACTAATGATTACCTCTCAAACCACCTCTATGGTCAGAAGGCGAGGAAGGTTTTCATACAACACCCACGGTTCAATATTGAAGTGTTCCTGAAGAGGACGAAGGACGGACGATCAATCATCCACAGGCACTGGCCTAAAGTTGCAAAGACCTTCAACATGAATGAAGGCTCAATATTCGCCTTCCACTTCACCAGTTTTCCAGATGAGATGCATCTGTCTATATACCATCTATGATGCTAATTTTGAAAGTTCTACATGTTGCATGTGGAACTTGCTGCTGGTGCAGTTGTGTAATGGGGTAGCTGAGTGCTGAAGCTATACCATGGTGTACTCTGATGTATTTCAATTATGAAAATGTGCTTCCTTAATATGGAAATGAAATATATTGTGTGCTTAATATGAATGTCAATTAGATTAATAAATGGATTATTAATAATATGGCAATTAGCCTGCTAATGGCGAATTTGCCTGCTAATTGGGTTTTACTATTGCAAACGGTTGTTGAAAAAAATACTGTGGGCGATGACCTCAAGCAACACACACAGTTTCTAGGAATAAACCGTGTTGGATCAACGAACAATCACACATGACTTTCTCTTGAAAACTATTTGCGTTAGGCCACCTTGCGCAAATGTTTACCACATAAAAATTGTGTGTCATGGACAGCCTTTGCCACACAGTTTCTTCTACGAACCGTGTGTGATACATTCAATAACGCAAACGATTTAACGGGAAAAATTGTGTGTGATGTATCTGTGAACGGAAACGTTTTCCTTGGAGCGACTGTGTGGGATGTGCATACGAACGGAAACGTTTAGCGGGGCTGACTGTGTGGGATGTACTTGCGGCCTGAAACAATTTTGCCGTATAATTGTATTTTTTAGCTCTACTGTATGTATTTCCATATTTGAGTGCTCGCCGGTCGCACACGACATCATTTTGCCGTACGTGTGTGCCAGGAGGGCATATCCCCGACGGTTTATGGGTCGTGTGGGAAGGACCCCCCCCCTATCGCCCACACTCACTTGGCGACGGTCCCAAATGCCGTCGCGCAAAGGGGTAAAAAACCGTTTGTTTAGGACCGACGCGCACCAGTGACATCTCATCAAAATATCGAACGAATACCAAATTCACATGATTACTTATAACAAGACTTCTCCCATGTCCTCAGGAACAAACATAACTACTCACAAAGAATATTCATGTAAATAATCAGAGGAGTATTAATTATCATGAAAAATCTGAACATATGATCTTCCATCGAATAAACCAACTAGCATCAACCACAAGGAGTAATCAACACTACTACAAACCCACAAGTACCAATCTGAGGTTTTGAGACAAAGATCGGATACAAGAGATGAACCAGGGTTTGAGAGGAGATGGTGCTGGTGAAGATGTTGATGGAGATTGACCCCCTCTCGATGAGAGGGTCGTTGGTGATGATGATGGCTTCGATTTCTGCCTCCCGGAGGGAAGTTTCCCTGGCAGAACAGCTCCTCCGGAGCCCTAGATTGGTTCTGCCCAAGTTCCGCCTCGAGATGGCGGCGCTTCGTCCCGAAAGCTTCCTCTTGATTTTTTTCCAGGTCAAAACACACCATATAGCAGAAGATGGGCATCGGGGGCCTGCCAGCTGGCCCACAAGGTAGGGGCACGCCCAGGGGGTAGGGCGCGCCCCCACCCTTGTGGATGGCTAGTATCCCCCCTCTAGTGCTTTCTTTGCCCAATATTTTTATATATTCCAAAATAATTCTTTGTGAAGTTTCAGGACTTTTGGAGTTGTGCAAAATAGGTCTATACTATTTCCTCCTTTTCTAGTCCAGAACTCCAGCTGCCGGCATTCTCCCTCTTCATGTAAACCTTATAAAATAAGAGATAAAAGGCATAAGTATTGTCATATAATGTGTAATAATAGCCCATAATGCAATAAATATCAATATAAAAGCATGATGCAAAATGGACGTATCAACACGCCCCTGGACGGGTGTCACACGAGAGTAATTTGTCTTCCAATGGGCTGCCACGTGCTTAGTGGAAGCAACTTAATCACTTGGAGGTTCGACACCACATTGATAAGTGATTTGTGTCGCTGCGAGGTGGAGTGGTGGAGCGGTGGTGCCTTGGCGGAGTTCTTGGCCTTGGTGGTCCCGGCAAGCCTGCTGGGGAAGTCTTGGATCCGTCCTTGGGGCAGCCTTGACCTGACCAGGTGTTCCTGCCCGGCAAGGGAGGCTTTCCCAAGGTGATGCTCTGCTGTCTTGCACATTTAGCTTGGTCTTCTAGATCCGCTCCTTGATCTCACGAAGAGCGGTTCTTCTGGTTTGGTCTTGCTTTTATATGCTGGTGTTGGATATTGGATGCTAGCGTGCCTGTGTATAAGTCTGGGGAACAAACGTGATCGTTTGTTGCACTAACAGGAGCCCCTAGGCCTGGCTCATACATGTCGCCAGGCATCGTTGAGGTAGGCTCTAACAAATACACAGGCGAACGCTTTGGCCCACCCGCAGTGGGATCCATGTCTTCCTTGATATTTTCCTTGCTTCTTCATTAACCTGTAATTGAATCAGTTTCCGGTTTTCCTGTGCGTTGTGCGAGACAACGTGGGGTGATTTAAGCCAGGACCCGCGAGCTGCCCACGCCCCACGTTCACGGGGCGGTAACCGCCATTTTACTCATCCCACCACCTCTGTCATTTCCGACGCGTACTCCGCATGCATTGCGCAGGGTTGGTGGCGGGTGCATAGGGCACAAGAATGAGTGCGATGGCAGAAAACCTAGCACCATGGATAGGTGTAGGAGGGTGGCCGTTGATTCCAGACCTCATCAGTGACACATACGGGACAGATTGGTGGAGTGGGGCGGTTGCCTCTTGGGTGGTGAGGAGCCAGCCCCCGGCCATGCCCCTATAAAAGGAGGTGTGGGCGAGGGGCTCATCCATACACACCTCTCCTTCTTCTTCTTGAATCTTGCTTCTATCATGGTGAGGGGAAGAGGTCATGGCCGAGCTCCAGCGGTGGCGACGAGGGTCTCCTCCCGACAGCGCCTTCCTGCCCCAACCAGGGATGCAGGTGCAGAATCTAGCGCACAAGGTGGTGCCGCGGGGCATGGACGTGGCCGTTGTGGAGCTCGGGGCTGAGGAGGGTGTGGTGACACTCTCGCCGCTCCTCCTCCAATTGCCTCGGCTCCGATGGAAGGCCACGTTAGGGGCCAGCCGTTGGAGTTCGATGTCAAGCTGCGCGGGCCTCCACGCAGCCGCCTTCGACTCCCCACTCCTTTCACAAGGGTGATGGAGGAAGGACAGCCTCCAGGATTGAAGCTACACATGAGGGGGTGCTGTAATGGCAGCATGCGGATGGACGTGGAGATCCCTGCACCTCATGTCATGCTTCTTCGGCGTGGCTGGAAAACCTTCGCTCGTGCCCATAGCTTGGCGGCGGGCACGTTCTCCCTTTCAAGTTAATGGAGACCAACTTGCTCTCCATCAAGGTCTTCGGATGATCGGGTCCTCGCTTAGGGTGCTGCACGGACAGCTCAACCGATGACGAAATCTCCTCCTCGAGCGACAGCGACGAGGAGGACAGTGATGGCGATGACGACGGTGCCGAGCGGGAGGACGATGAATCGAACTACAGCTGAGCACCGGCGGTACAATCACCGTCAGCTAGGCGCCGGCAGCACCACCATCTGCACCCGGGTCTTCTTCCCCTGCAGAGCGATTTGCCGAGGAGTTAGGTGTGGATGCCTCCACCTCCTCTAACTAGACACCGGTAGGCTTCCACATGGACTCCGGCTTTGTCTTCCTTGCCGGTGTCCCTCCTGCCACGTCCCACTGGTCCTGGCGGTGGTGACCAGGGCATCGCCTAGCCGCTCCCTCCGCCCATCACCTTCGTTCGCGCTTTCCCGATCTTGTCAGGCTACATCCCGCGGGCCCTAACGCGGTCAGGCTGGGCTTTTGCCCAGACACTTCTTTCGCCCTCTTCACCTCCCACTATAGGTCCTAGGAGGAGAGGGACAAGAAAGGCATTACGGGGCACTTATCTTTTTTGAATTCAAAAGATGTAGGCATTTGCCAAACTTTAGTCCTAATTATGTAATCTTTTCCATACATATTTGTACCCTATGAGGTTTGTACTTGTTTTTCTGTGCATTAATGAAAAAGACATGCTTGCCGGGTTGTGCATGTGTCATGTCCATGCAAAGGAACAACTCATTTATACTTTCAAGTAAACAAGATTTTCTGGCAAGACATCTTGCATGTTTCTTCCATTGCCTGCCGCAAGGCTCTGCTTGGCGGGCTAAGAGCGTGGAAGAGAACTAGCCCTTAGTTAACCCTCGTTCCCAAATGCAGCTGCGACCACCCTGATCAAAGTGACTTTTTAATCGAAGGAATGGGAGCAGAAATGATGGAAGGTGACAAGGTTTTTTCTGCGCACAAGTTTTCTCACAGTGGTATACTATGAATGACAAAAAAAGAACTTATCTGTCTTATGTTGCTAGGGGTTGTATGCAAGCTTGTTCTCATTCCTCTTCTTCGGGAAGTTTATCCGCGGTAGGAGCCCTGTTGTCAATTTAGGGAGAAATGGTAGCATACGACCTCATCTATATGGGCTAATGAATATAGCAGAATCATACTTAAATAAACATGCATGCAAGTTCTAGATGCCAGCGCTTCATTTTATTATCTTTGCATAGGGCCTGCGCCTGGCTTTGTACAAAGGGTTACATGCACATCAGTGAAAGTGCAATCATACCCTTACATCATGTTTTGATGTTGATAACAATCTACATGTGGGGGACAAACTATGTTTTTCAAGTAAATCTCAGGTATTAGTCCCTGGTTCATCAAAGTGTGTGGATCAAGAGCATACGAAGTGATTTTACTCAAGGATGAAGTATCAAAATTGATTACATATTTGTTTTCTTGAGTATAGGATCCCGCACTATTAAGAGGGGGTCGCTAGGGTTAGTTAAAGGCTTGCTCTTGCCACAAACCTCCGTTCCAAATATGCTTTTATTCCATCTTTATATTCTCTGGGATGTTTCTGTCTCTGGCCTGCCGGATGTCCGGGCCTCACGCCAGATATCCGGCCAGCAGGCCGGATATCCGGACCTAGCTATCCGGCCAGCAGGCCGGATATCCGGACCTAGCTATCCTGAAAGCACTTGTCCTAGTGCTATTTGCCGGATGTCCGGCCCTCTATGCCAGATGTCCGGGCTCTCCTTGCACCCCGGATTTCTGGGCTTCCCTGACGGACGTCCGACTTCTGCTATCCAGAGGCCGTTTTAATTTGGTAAACTTTCGGGATGTCCGGCCATGTGCCGGATGTCCGGGGTTTCCAGATATGCCGGATGTCCGGCCCCTCTGTTTTCTGCTCTGCTTCTTCCTTGTTCTTCGAGTGCCTTGCCAGGACGGATGTCAGGCCCCTAGCCCGGATGTCCGGCCTGCCCGTTCACTTACACTACAACGGCCACATTTATGCTCACACTATATATAGCCCTTCTCCCTCACGGGAGAGGGTCGGCCATTCACTTTGAACAAACCCTAGAACACATTTCACTCTCTCTCTCTCACTCCTCCACACCAAATCTTAGATCCCCAAGGGATCTGAGAGCATTTGAGAGAAGTTGTCCAATCAAGTGACAGATCCACTCCTTCCCCTTCTTTGCACCAAAGGAATTTGTGATTTGAGCAAGTCTTGAGCTTTTCCCCATCGTTCTTGTTACTCTTGGAGGTTGGAGATTCCTAGGCGGTAGGAGTCTTTTGGAGAGGAATTGACCATTGTGATTACCCCCGGAAAAGTTTGTGAGGGTTTGGAGACCACCCCAAGGTCTACCACTAGTGGTTGAGAAACACCTCCGTGGTGTTGTCTCAAAGGGAGAATAGGGTGAGCCTTCGCGGCGTTGGTGTGCCTTCGTGGTAACATTCACCTCTCTAACGGTGACGTAGCTTCCCTCCAAGGAAGTGAACATCAGCATACATCCTCATCTTCCGGAGTTGCGGTTATTCGTACCCTAACTCTCTACTTGTGGTTACTTGTCTCTTAGCACTTACTTATATCATATTGTGCTTGCTTACTCACATACTTGTGTTAGTTGTTTATCTTGCTTAGCTCTTAGCATGACACCTGCAATTGTTAGGCTCACTTTCATATTCCGCATTATTGCCTAAAATTGCTAAGTAATAATTAAAATTTGTAATTGGACCTATTCACCCCCTCTAGGTCCATCTCGATCCTTTCAATTGGTATCAGAGCCTCGTGCTCTATTCTTGTGGCTTAACCGCCCTAGAGCGAGATGAACCCCGATGGGACTCCCCTTGTTGCAGATCCGAAGAATACTGGCATGGCTTCCATGGAATCCAAGTCCTTCACTTCAGAGGATCTGGAATGAGCTCTTGCTAAGCAAAAGGAGGAGCATGATGCCTCTCTTGAGACCTTGGTCCAAATGAGGATAGCCACACTAACCACGATGCTTGCACCACTTTCTGGTCGTGCGGCCTTGAGGCCAGCTGTGCCTACTCCTTCACTTGGCCAACAACCTCCTAGCAATGAACACTCCAGTGTTCCTTGGCTTTATGCAAGACCTTAAATAGAGAAACCTAAGTATAAACCTGAAGGCAAATCTCCTGTACTTGATGACACTACTGCTTTTGCTTTGTGGAGAGTTGCTATGCAGGATCATCTTCGATATGGAAATGATGAGATGTTGGAGATCTTGGAGTATGGCTACCAAGCTGTTGACTCGAAGAATCTTACTCCAAGAGAGGTATATGACAAGAATCTCAACGACACAGCAACCATGTGCATAAGAAGAGGTATGACTGACAAGCAAAGGAGACCATACATACATGATACATATCACAAGTGCCAAGGAATAATGGTATAGCATTGTGAGAACCAAGACCGGTACCTCCACTCTCCGGCTTACTCAATATGAAATTGCCAAGGGTCAATTGCAAAACTTTTGTATGGAGAAAGGTGAACCTCCCAAGCAACTTCTTGAGCGTCTCGTGACTCTCACCGCCGACATCGAGTCATGTGAATGTGACAAGACACAAGATGGATTCAACTTGACTAAGCGATTTCTCATGGATAAGTTGCTTCATGCTCTTGCTACGTATCATCACCAAATGGTGTGGGACATAAGACAACACCATGGATTCAAGGAAATGACTCCGGATGACATCATATCCACCTTCCAACTATTTAAAGAGTCAAAGGGAAATGCTACAAAACATCTTGCCATGCATGGTACCTCAACATCAAAGATCAATCTTGCATTGAAGGCCAAGCATGTATTTGAAGAAGAGAAAATTGAAGAACAAGATGATGATGAGGAGGAGGAGGATGGTGATGAGGTTTACTCAGATGAGAGCCCGTCATATGAAGACATTGCTCTCTTTGTCAAGAAGTTTAGCGCGGGAAAATTCAAGAGAAGATTCCAGAAGAAGAAAGTGAGAAAATGCTACAACTGTGAAGAAACCAACCACTTCTCCAACGAGTGCCCTTATGAGAAAAGAGAAGATAAACCAAGGTTTCCCAAGACCTTTCCCAAGAAGAAGTTGCCAAATCATTTGAACTCCAAGCTCAAAAAGAGAGATGGGAAAGCAATGGTTGCTCATGAAGAATCCGATCCGGATGATGTTAGTGGTGTTGCCGGAGTTGCTCAAGATTCTCAAAACACGTTGAGGCTAGTCAACAAGAGTGGTGATGTTGTCACCTACAACCATATGAAGGACTACAAGGGCAACGCTCACAAGTGCCTAATGGCAAAGGCCGTGGTAGAAGATGGAGAGGACCAAAGCTCTCCTGACAAGGTCAAGGAACCCCACGATCAAACCCTCCTCTTTTCACACCTCCTACTCCTAGTGATGAGTATCTTGATGCAGAGGATAGTTATGAGGATGATGATATAGATGATCATATGCTTGCTAAACTAAATAAGTTCATGTGCTCCATCAAAGGAAAGAAGCTCACTATGTTTCGTATGCTTATGGAGATGGTGAGTAAGCACACCATCACCATTAAGGAACTCGAAACCCTTGTCACCGAGGTAAAGGAAAAATATGAAATCCTTGAGCGGAAAGTCCAATATGAGGAAGCACGAAATGATGAACTATGCTTGAAAATTGGTGCAAACATTGATGTTCATACTAAAGATCTTGCCTCCTTTAAAAAGGCTAATGACTCTTGCGAAGAGTTGATGAATGATAAAAGTAAGCTTGTGAAGTCTCATGCTTCTCTCTCTAAGGATTGTGAGCTCCTATCCGTGTCCATCAAGACTAAGGAAGAAGAGCTGACCCTTCTTACAAAGAGTTTTGAGACGGTCAAGCTTACTTATCTTGAAACTCTAGCCAAGGCTTACTCTTCTCCTATTATCAATGTTGATGCTTGTACTACTAACTCTAGTAGTGATCTAGCATCTATTCTTGAGGAGAATCACTTTCTCAAGGCTCAAATCGAGAAAGGTTTCATGACATGTGCTCAAGGACAAAAGAACCTTAATGAGGTATTGAGCCAACACAATGAGGTGTTTGCCAAAGAGGGTCTCGGGTTTGACCCAAGCACAAGCAAGAAGAAGACGTCCTCTCAAAAGTGCACCACCCCTCTAAAAGAAACATTTGTATGAGAAAGGCATAAGGAGGAAGGTAAGGTTTTTAGTGGGAAGTCCACAAAGGGCATGCCCACTCTCAACAAGCCAAAAGAGTTCATGCCTCCATCCTATGTACTTCGTAAGACTAAGGATGGAGAAGTTTATGCAAAGTTTGTTGGTCCTCGAAATGCATTCCTGTTTTATGCTATTTGGGTCCCTAAGACCCTTGTGACTAACTTGAGAGGTCCCATTGCAAAATGGGTTCTCTAACCAAGTCATAATTGTGTGTAGGTTGCTTTCTCCGATGGAGTAAAATGGGTGATTGATAGTGGATGTACCAATCATATGACCGGAGATAGCAAATTGCTCTACGAATTCATGGAAGCTATTCAACCATTTATGAGCATTATGTTTGGTGGAGGATCAAAAGGACAGGTACTCGGGTTTGGCAAGGTGGCTATCACAAATGACATGTCTCTTGCAAAATGTCATGCTTGTCCAATCCCTTAAATACCATTTGCTTTCTGTTCGCCAATTGGCTTCTGTTGGTTATGATACACTCTTTGGACTAACAGATGCGAAAGTCTTTAAGAGAGATACTCTCGAAGTGGCCTTTGTAGGAGAGTTGGATGGCAACCTTTACACGGTTGATTTCTCGAAAGAGATCACATTCCATGCAACTTGTCTAATGGCCAAGGCCGACAAGGGGTGGTTATGGCATCGCCGGCTAGCCCATGTCGGCATGAGAAATCTTCAGTATCTCTTAAAGGGTAATCACATCCTTGGACTAACCAATGTCTCTTTTGAGAAAGATCGTGTGTGTAGTGCATGCATAGCCGGGAAGCAACATCAATCAAAGAACCCACCCAAGAATATTGTGTCTACTTCAAGGCCTTTGGAGCTCCTTCATGTGGATCTTTTTGGGCCTCCGTCATGGGATAGTCTTGGTGGGAAAAAGTATGGGCTTGTCATTATTGATGATTACTCAAGATATAAATGGATCTTGTTGCTCAAATCCAAGGACGAGATGAAGATCACCTTCATTGATTTTGCCAAGCAAGCACAACGCAAGTTTGACAAAGAAATCTTGGCCATAAGAAGTGATAATGGCTCTGAGTTCAAGAACTACACCTTGGAAGAATTTCTTAGTGATGAAGGGATTGAGCATCAATATTCACCTCCATACACTCCTCAACAAAATGGTGTAGCATAAAGGAAGAACCGCACACTTGTGGAGATGGCGAGGTCCATGTTGGATGAATACAAGTCCCCACATAGTTTTTGGGCCGAGGCTGTCAACACCGCATGCCATGCATCAAACAGGCTCTTCCTCCGCACAATATTGGAAAAGACTCCATATGAGCTCCTAACTGGGAACAAGACAAATGTAAAGTACTTTCGTGTATTTGGGTGTAAATGTTTCATCCTCAACAAAAGAGAACGGTTAGGAAAAATTCAATCCAAAACAATTGAGGGCATATTTGTTGGCTATGGATCAAACTCTCACGCCTATAGAGTCTACAACAAATCCAATGGATGTGTTGTAGAAACTTGTGACGTGGTGTTTGATGAATTTAATGGCTCCCATGGGGAGCAAGTTGATCTAAGTGATGTAGGTGGAGAAGATTCTTCTCAAGATATTCTGACCATGGGTGTTGGTGCACTTCTTCCAATGGAACAAGAACCTCATGATGAAGAAGAAGAAGATGGAAGCCTCACACATCAACAAACTACTTCAACACCTATACCATCACAAGCTCCTATTGCTCAACCAATGCCCTTAGTTCAAGTGCAAGAAGATGGTCAAGTTCATCTTCATGATAATCCTCATGAACAAGATCATCATCAAGGGCAAGAGCAAGAAAGTGCAATCATTGATGATGAACCTCAACAAATGCAATATGAAGAAGAAGATCTTCCACCACATATTAATGATCCATATGTTGAGGACGTGGATGATGGACATGAAGTTGAACCCCGCAAAACCTTAACTTCCACCATGCCTTGAGTGGCCGGTCGTGTTGATGTTGACAAAATTCTCACCGGCATATCGGAAGGTAGAGTCACTCGTAAACATTTGACAAAATTTTGTGCTCAGTTCTCGTTTGTGTCTAGTGTTGAGCCTCTAAAGGTACAAGATGCATTGATGGACAATGATTGGCTCGTTGCTATGCAAGAAGAGTTGAACAGTTTTGAATGCAACCAAGTGTGGTCATTAGTTGAGAGGCCAACTACGGAGCACAATGTCACTGGAACAAAATGGATTTTCAAGAACAAGCAAGATGAGAATGGTGTAATCATCCATAACAAGGCAAGGTTAGTGGCAGAAGGGTACTCACAAGTTGAAGGTTTGGACTTTGGTGAGAACTTTGCCCCCGTTGCCCGTCTTGAATCCATTCGCATCTTACTTGCTTATGCTGCTTTCAATGGGTTTACATTACGTCAAATGGATGTGAAGAGTGCTTTCCTTAACGGTCCTCTACAAGAAGAAGTATATGTATCACAACCACCTGGGTTCATTGATCCCGATCACAAAGACTATGTGTATAAACTTCATAAGGCTTTGTATGGTCTCAAACAAGCACCTCGTGCTTGGTATGATCATCTTAAAAAGTTTTTACTCGATGACGGTTTTGTGAGAGGGGTCATCGATCCCACTCTTTTTACTAAGAGGGACAAGGGTGATTTGATCTTATGCCAAATCTATGTAGATGATATCATTTTTGGTTCTCCTAACATTCATCTGTGCAAGAAGTTTGCGGCCTTCATGACCAAGAATTTTGAAATGTCACTCAATGCGGATTTGAAGTTCTTTCTCGGATTTCAAATTCAACAATTTCAAGAAGGAATTTTCTTGTCTCAAGCAAAATACCTCAAGGATATCCTAGAGAAGTTTGGCATGTCTGATGCTAGTCCATGTAAGACACCCATGCCAACCAAAATTGTACTCACGGAAGACACAAAAATGGTATTCCTTTCGACCCATCTATTTACCATTCTATGATTGGTTCATTGCTTTATCATTGTGCATCTAGACCAGACATCATGTTTAGTGTATGCATGTGTGCTAGATTTCAAGCTTTCCCTAGGGAAAGTCATCATAAGGCGGTTAAGCATATTCTTAGATACCTTGTTCACACCCCAATGTTGGTCCTATGGTACCCCAAGGATGCTAAGTTTGATCTCACTGGGTACACGGATGCGGATTGGGTTGGAGACAAAGTGGATCGTAAGTCCACCTTTGGTGCATGTCAATTTCTTGGATGCTCCTTGGTAAGTTGGTCCTCGAAGAAACAAAATTGTGTTGCCCTGTCCATTGCCGAAGCTGAATACATTGCAACCGCCAGCTGTGCAACTCAATTGCTATGGATGAGGCAAACTTTGAAGGATTACAGTATCACCTATAGAAATGTGCCTCTTCTATGTGATAATGAAAGTGCCATCAATATTTCTGAGAACCCCAAAGATCATACCCAGACCAAGCACATTGATATTAGGTATCATTTCTTGAGAGATCATGTGGAAAAAGGTGACATTGATATTGCTCATGTTGGCACAAATATGCAACTTGCAGACATTTTCACCAAGCCATTGGATGAAGCAAGGTTTTGTCAACTTAGGCGTGAACTTGGTATCTTGGAGCTTGACAACATTATGTGAAATCTAGTACCCATGCATGCATTCGCATAATGTCTTGTCTTGATGTACGCATATATTTAGGGGGTGACACTCAATTCATGAGTACGCTCACCCTACATAATGCATAAATAGAACAAACACTCTCAAAGCTATCATGGTCTGTTTTTGAACTATGGTGCTCTAAAATGATGGAGTCGTGACTATGTACCCAGAAGTCGCAATCTTTGTGGTACTATGTCACATATGCTCAAACATGGTGACTTCGGTCACCGCTCGTGGATTGCGTATATGAACCTTTTCTTATTTCATATTTTTGGGTTATTATTGCATATCTTAGTATGGCCATCGTTTACTCAAGTTCTCATTCCTACGTACTCTAAATATCCTTGGCGGAGTCTATATCGATATATTTTAGTTGGCCCCTCCTCCTTACAAAGTCTTCTCCTGGTTGGGCTCTCTGTCCAGTGGCCGGACATCTGGCTCCGCAGCCGGACATCCGGGCCCTGGTAGGATTCTGCTGCTAATCTATCTCATCGAGATCCTCCAGTGGCCAGACATCCGGGCCCTAGCTGGACATCCGGGCCCTGGAACTTTTGCTCTCAAACTTCTTCACGCCAGATATCCGGGCTTGGACCCCGGATGTCCGGCCCATAGGCCCTGGATCTCTGCTCTCTGACCTCCGCCCGTCGGATATCCGGGCTTGGACCCGGGATGTCTGGCCCTGGATCTCTGCTCTCTGACCTCCGCCCGTCAGATATCCGGGCTTGGACCCTGGATGTCCGACCCGTCGCCCGCAACCACACATAAGAGGGGAGGGCTCGGGATTTGGGGGCAGTTCCCCATTCTCTCCCTTTGCTCTCCCCATCTCTTCCACCAGCCGCCGCCACCGCCGGGTTGTGCCCCGGTGCTGCCCCGGCCTTCTCCTCCGTCCTCCGGCCCCGATCTTCTGCCCACGGCTTGTTCTCCTCGCGATCTACGTTTCCATCCAATCCATTCCTTGGGTTGTGGTGTGAATCACTCGGGAGGAACCGGTGACCTGTGGATCGACCGCCGGAGTTCGTCATGGCACATACCAAGCAATGCGGCCCTCCTCCTTCTTCCAGGGGTATGGTTGTTATCTACTCTTGCCTCAGTTGTGTTTGGCCCAACCGTCCTAGGTTTTATTTATGTATCATGACTATCTTGGTGTATATGTCTCTTGTGACATTTGATGTCAATTGCCTAGCCTAAACTCCTCTCTATGTACTTGGCTAAACAACTTAATCATGGGGATGTCAAAATTTTGATCTACCACTTGGACTTGTCCTATGGTCATGTTCAAAAATGTTCATCCCACGGTTTAAATTGCTTTACCCTTGTTCATACCTTTTGACTCCTTCTCATTGGTACCCTTATCATGTATCTGTTTCAGTTGATCGCCGGCAAGGTTCCATCGACTCCGATGAACATGCTCGACCTAAGAAGAAGAAGACCACCACTAAGAAGAATCGTCGGGCCCCATCCCCTAGCCCGTCGGCCTCTGATCTGGATGATGTGGACTATGTTGGGGAGGAAGAGGAAGAATTTCCCCCGGGAGCTCTGTTGGTTAGTCAAAACCGGGCACCCGAAGGGGGCCCTGCCTCAGGTTCGAGGCTCTACTATACCTGTTGCCCATGGTCGCCACGTCTCCATGGAGATCCCTTTTAGCGGGAATCACCCCATTCATGATTTCACGGCCGTGGGGGATGGTCCATACCTTGAGTTTCGCCGGGACATCAACCAGTTTGAGATGAGGGCTGATGCTGAGGATCCACGGTTCCGTACTCGCATGTAGTAGGACCTCTATTCTAGCTTCGTCCGCGGCCGTGGACTTGCTCCTCACAAAATCTTGGATCTTCAATTCATGCGTGATCATCCTGCCATGTTTCCTAACAACCCGGCCAAGATCATTGATGATATGACTCTCGGTCCAGCAATGACTTTCAAGTGTGATTGGAATGAAGCAGCCATCCTCCAGTTCTATGCCACTTGCTTCTTTGGTCCAGACAACACTCTCACATGGATGACCGATGACACTACGCTAAGAATCACCTATGATCAGTTTGTTCAGATTTTGGGCCTCTCCGGTGTTGGCCATCACATCCACAGTATGGATCTAGAGTATAATCCCAAAGGGATTGATGCGTGCATGCCTCTTGTTAAGCCTGTCACTGGGCTCACTCCAAAGGAACGTGAATATCCTCTCAATGAGGTATCCATCTTCCGGGCTCCTTACTACATTCTCTATCAGTGTGTGCTTCGCACTCTCTATCCTAAGAAGGGAGATCGCTCAAGGGCTCGCAACTATTGCATTGACTTGATGGTTCATATGCATGACGAACCTACAGAGCCTCTGGACACAGCTCATTACATTTGGCATGAGATTCGTCTTTCGAGTTTCATTCAGACGCGCCAATTCCCTCATGCTCCATTCATGCAGGCTCTGATTGATCACTCTGCTCCCTTTGCCGTGGTTAAGACTGTTGTGCACTCCGTTTGGAAGCCCCCTACTCATATGCGCGTGCTAGCTCCTGCACAGTCTGTTGCTCCTACTAAGCCTAGGAGGTCCACTAGTGGGACTCAGCCCACAGGTTCCTCTATTCCTTCGTCCTCGACTGCTCCTCGTGGTCACCTTGCCTCGTTCTTAGGCAAGGCTCAGTCTGCCATCATGAAGGCAATGACTTTCAACTGTCAGCAGAATCATGATATTCAGAAGCGCCTCATCATCTCCAAGAATCAGCTCAAGCAGCGCCTTCATGACCGTGGGAGTCCAGTGAGGGATGACGATCCGATTCCCACAGCTCCGTCCTCTTCCACCTTCGGTTTCCCGTCTCATGACTAGTACGCTGTGTTCTTTGATGGTGATGATGACATCCGCCAGGAGTGACAGAGTCCGTCTAGTTCTTCGCCCCTGCTACCTCTTGATCATGTGTTGGTTTTCCCTTTAAGAGGAAAGGGTGATGCAGCAAAGTAGCGTAAGTATTTCCCTCAGTTTTTGAGAACCAAGGTATCAATCCAGTAGGAGACTACACGCAAGTTGCCTAGTACCTGCACAAACAATCAAGAACCTTGCAACCAACGCGATAAAGGGTTGTCAATCCCTTCACGGCCACTTGCAAAAGTGAGATCTGATAAAGATAATAAGATAAATATTTGTGGTATTTTTGTTGTATAGATTGGAAAGTAAAGATTGCAGAATAAACGGTGACAGAAATTGGCAAGTTGACGATAACTAATATGATGTAAAATAGACCCGGGGGCCATAGGTTTCACTAGTGGCTTCTCTCAAGATAGCATATATTACGGTGGGTGAACAAATTACTGCCGAGCAATTGATAGAAAAGCGCATAGTTATGAGAATATCTAGGCATGATCATGAACATAGGCATCATGTCCGTGTCAAGTAGACCGAAACGATTCTGCATCTACTACTATTACTCCACACATCGACCGCTATCCAGCAGGCATCTAGAGTATTAAGTTCATAAGACCAGAGTAACGCATTAGGCAAGATGACATGATGTAGAGGGATAAACTCAAGCAATACGATATAAGCCCCATCTTTTTATCCTCGATGGCAACATTACAATACGTGCCTTGCTGCCCCTGCTGTCACTGGGAAAGGACACCGCAAGATTGAACCCCAAAGCTAAGCACTTCTCCCATTGCAAGAAAGATCAATCTAGTAGGCCAACCTAAACCAATAATTCGAAGGGACTTGCAAAGATATCAAATCATGCATATAGGAATTCAGAGAAGAATCAAATATTGTTCATAGATAATCTTGATCATAAACCCACAATTCATCGGATCTCGGCAAACACACCACAAAAAGTATTACATCGAATAGATCTCCAAGAACATCGAGGAGAACTTTGAATTGAGAACCAAAGAGAGAGAGGAATCCATCTAGCTAATAACTATGGACCCGAAGGTCTGTGGTAAACTACTCACACATCATCGGAGGGGCTATGGTGTCAATGTAGAAGCCCTCCATGATCGAATCCCCCCCGGCAGATCGCCGGAAAAGGCCCCAAGATGGGATCTCATGGGTACAGAAGGTTGCGGCGGTGGAAAAGTGGTTTCGTGGCTCCCCTGGATGTTTTCAGGGTATAAGAGTATATATAGGCGAAAGAAGTAGGTCGGTGAAGCTACGAGGGGCCCACGAGGGTGGGGGCGCCCCTACCCCCCTGGGCGCGCCCTCCTGCCTCGTGGCCGCCTTGTTGCGTCTTTGACTTCCACTCCAAGTCTCCTGGATTGCATTTGTTCCAAGAAAGATCCTCGCGAAGGTTTCGTTCCGTTTGGATTCCGTTTGATATTCCTTTTCTGCGAAACACTGAAACATCATCTGGCACTGGCTCTCCGGTTAATAGGTTAGTCCCAAAAATAATATAAAAGAGCATATTAAAGCCCATTAAACATCCAAAACAGATAACATAATAGCATGGAACAATCAAAAATTATAGATACGTTGGAGATGTATCAGCATCCCCAAGCTTAATTCCTGCTCGTCCTCGAGTAGGTAAATGATAAAAACAGAATTTTTATGTGGAATGCGACCTAACATATTTTCAATGTAATTTTCTTTATTGTGGCATGAATGTTCAGATCCGAAAGATTCAAGATAAAAGTTTAATATTGACATAAAAATAATATTACTTCAAGCATACTAACCAAGCAATTATGTCTTCTCAAAATAACATAGCCAAAGAAAGCTCATCCTTACAAAATCATATAGTTTGGCCATGCTTCATTTTCGTCACACAAAATGCTCTCATCATACACAACCCCGATGACAAGCCAAGCAATTGTTTCATACTTTAGTATTCTCAAACGTTTTCAACTTTCACGCAATACATGAGCGTGAGCCATGGACATAGCACTATGGGTGGAATAGAATATGATGGAGGTTTTCTAGAGAAGACAAAAAAGGAGAAAGTCTCACATCGATGCGGCTAATCAACGGGCTATGGAGATACCCATCAATTGATGTCAATGCGAGGAGTAGGGATTGCCATGCAACGGATGCACTAGAGCTATAAATGTATGAAAGCTCAACAAAAGAAACTAAGTGGGTGTGCATCCAACTTGCTTGCTCACGAAGACCTAGGGCATTTGAGGAAGCCCATTGTTGGAATATACAAGCCATGTTCTATAATGAAATATTCCCACTAGTATATGACAGTGACAAAATAAGAGACTCTCTATCATGAAGATCATGGTGCTACTTTGAAGCACAAGTGTGGAAAAAGGATAGTAACATTGCCCCTTCTCTCTTTTTCTCTCATTTTTTATTTGGCCTTTCTCTTTTTTATTTGGCCTTTCTCTTTTTTTTCCTCACACGGGACAATGCTCTAGTAATGATGATCATCACACTCATATTTATTTACAACTCAAGGATTACAACTCGATACTAGAACAAAATATGACTCTATATGAGTGCCTCCGGCGGTGTACCGGGATATGCAATGAATCAAGAGTGACATGTATGAATAATGAATGGTGGCCTTGCCACAAATACGATGTCAACTACATGATCATGCAAGGCAATATGACAATGATGAAGCGTGTCATAATAAACGGAGCAGTGGAAGGTTGCATGGCAATATATCTCAGAATGGCTATGGAAATGCCATAATAGGTAGGTATGGTGGATGTTTTGAGGAAGATATAAGGAGTCTTATGTGGGATAGTGTGTATCATATCACGGGGTTTGGATACACCGGCGAAGTTTGCACCAACTCACGAGGTGAGAAAGGGCAATGCACGGTACCGAAGAGGCTAGCAATGATGGAAGGGTGAGAGTGCGTATAATCCATGGACTCAACATTAGGCATAAAGAACTCACATTCTTATTGCAAGAATCCATAGGTCATCAAACCCAAAGCACTATGGCATGCTCCTAGCGGGATAGATTGGTAGGAAAAGACCATCGCTCGTCCCCGACCGCCACTCATAAGGAAAGCAATCAAAGAACACATCATGCTTCAAATTTGTCACACAACGGTTACCATACGTGCATGCTATGGGACTTGCAAACCTCAACACGAGTATTTCTCAATTTCACAATTACTCAACTAGCACGACACATATTACCATCTTTATATCTCAAATAAATTATCAAGTATCAAACTTCTCATAGTATTCAATGCACTCTATATGGAAGTTTTTAGTATACCCATCTTGGATGCCTATCATATTAGGACTAATTTTATAGCCAAAGAAAATTACCATGCTGTACTAAAATACTCTCAAAATAATATAAGTGAAGCATGAGAGATCAATAATTTCTATAAAATAAAACCACCACCGTGCTCTAAAAAGATATAAGTGAAGCACTAGAGCAAAATTATTTAGCTCAAAAGATATAAGTGAAGCACATAGAGTATTCTAATAAATTCTGATTCATGTGTGTCTCTCCAAAAGGTGTGTACAACAAGGATGATTGTGTTAAACTAAAAAGCAAAGCCTCAAATCATACAAGACGCCCCAAGCAAAACACATATCATGTGGTGAATAAAAATATAGCCTCAAGTAAAGTTACCGATAGACGAAAACGAAAGAGGGGATGCCTTCCGGGGCATCCCCAAGCTTAGGCTTTTGGTTGTCCTTGAATTTTACCTTGGGGTGCCTTGGGCATCCCCAAGCTTAGGCTCTTGTCACTCCTTATTCCAAAATCCATCAAATCTTTACCCAAAAACTTGAAAACTTCACAACAGAAAACTTAAACAGAAAATCTCATGAGCTCCGTTAGTGTAAGAAAACAAACCACCACTTTAAAGTAATGTAATGAACTCATTATTTATTTATATTGGTGTTAAACCTACTGTATTCCAACTTATCTATGGTTCGTACCCCCCGATACTAGCCATAGATTCATCAAAATAAGCAAACAACACACGAAAAACAGAATCTGTCAAAAACAGAACAGTCTGTAGTAATCTGTATCAAACGAATACTTCTGGAACTCCAGAAATTCTGAAATAAATTGGTGGATGTGAGGAATTTATCTATTAATCATCTGCAAAAAGAATCAACCAAAAAGAACTCTCCAGTAAAAATGGCAGCTAATCTTGTGAGCGCTAAAGTTTCTGTTTTTTACAGCAAGATCGCAAAGACTTCACCCAAATCGGATTAAACACGCCTAAGGACAAGGTCGCCTTCCTCAAGGCTCCAGGCATGAATCTTGCGTCTACGATAGCGGTGCGAGGCTTGCTGGTATCATGCAGCATGCACAGCAGCCCGAAGACGATCTTCCTTATGGAGCACGACATCGTCATGCCAGAGCTGCTCTTGTTCTACTTCATCGTAGGCAAGTACTCGAGATGACCCATATATGAGTTCCGTGGGGAGCACTGCTTCTACCCCATATACTAGGGAGAAGGGAGTCTGGCCGGTGGCTCGATTCGTTGTCGTACGGAGGGACCAAAGAACCACCGGCAGCTCGTCGATCTAGCGTCTGCCGCACTTCTGCAGCCTATCAAAAGTTCTTGTCTTTAGTCCATGCAGCACTTCAGCGTTCATCCTCTCAGCTTGCCCATTGCTCCGGGGATGAGCAATAGAAGCAAAGGAGACCTTGCTTCCAAGGTTTTGGATGTATTGCATGAAGACGTGGCTCATGAACTGGGTGCCATTGTCAGTGATTATCCTGGCGGGCACTCCAAATCTGCACACCAATGCTTTTCATGAACTTGATAGCTGATTGTGCGGTCACCTTCCACACTGGTTCCACTTCCGGCCACTTTGTAAACTTGTCGATGGCGACATACAAGAATTCAAAGCCCCTAGTAGCATGGGGGAAGGGCCCAACATGTCGAGTCCCCAGACCGAAAATGGCCAGGATAAAGGGATCGTCTGGAGAGCTTCAGCTAGTTGATGGATGTTCTTGGAGTGGAACTGGCAGGCTTCACACTTGGTGGCTAGTTCAATCGCATCTTGGAGGGTCGTGGGCCAATAGAAACCTTGCCGGAAAGCTTTTCCATCCATGGCCCTTGATCCAATGTGAGAACTGCACGTACCCTTGTGTATCTCCGCCAACAGTTCCAGTCCATATTCCCAGCAGATGCACTTCAATTTCACCCCATTTGGCCTTCTTCTGTAAAGAGTGTCATCGACAAATTGATACATACTTGACCGTCGGGCTACTCTTCCAGCTTCTTCTTGCTCTTCAGGAAGTTTTCCTGTTTGAAGGTAATGGACTATGTGTTGCGCCCAGGTTGGAGCTTGTAGCTCAACAACAAGGACCAAAGACACCTCGTGCTTCGTGGGAGCGTTGCCTCGACCGCAAGAGACTGCGGCTCCGCGGGAGGGTGCTGCTCACCAACCGAAGTGGAGTCGTTCCCGGCAACCTCTCTACCAGCAGCTTCAGAGAGCCCTGCCGGGAGATACTTGTCAGAGTCCAATTTTTCCTCTTTCTGGCCATCATTGAAGGAGACACTGATGGTTGGGTTAGGTGGAGGACAAAAGTCCCTGGTTCCACAGGGAGCTTTTGTACCGCACATTTTGACAGGCGATCAGCAATGTGGTTCTCCGCACGCAGCACGTGCTCTGCTTGCAGCCCATCAAAGTGTTCTTCCAGCCTTCTTGCCTCATCTACATATGCCTCCATCAATGGACTCTGATAATCCTTATTGACTTCCCTTACCACAAGCTGCTAGTCTCTGTGGATGATCAACTTCTTGATTCCCAACTCAACCGCAATTCTGAGCCCGACAAGGAGCCCTTCATACTCAGCAGTGTTGTTGGTGGCTATCTCCCGGGGAAAGTACATTTGAACCACGTACCTGAGATGCTCTCCGGTGGGCGCAATAAGGAGCACGCAAGCTCCGCCGCCTTGCAATGAGAAAGCACCATCAAAATACATAATCCACTCCTCAGGTGCCTCCTTGCCGGGGATAACTATCTCTGCTTCTTCTTCATCTGGAGTAGGTGTAAATTCCGCAATGAACTCCGCCAATGCTCTGCTCTGAATGGTCGAGGTATTTTTGTACTTCAGGCCAAAGCTAGACAATTCCAGGGCCCACTCAACTATCCTGCCGGTGGCCTCATGATTCCTCAGTATGCGCTGCAGTGGAAAATGGGTAACAACCATGATCTCATGGTCTTGGAAGTAGTGGTGCAATTTCCTCAAGGCCATGATAAGGCCGAAGATCAACTTTTGCACTCCAGAGTACCTTGACCTAGCCCCATGTAACAGAGAGCTGACAAAGTACACCGGTCGTTTCACCACTTTCTTCCTTGCCGCGGTTTTGGAACTGCCATCACAAACTTGCTCTGCATTCCTTTGGTCTGTGTCTGATCCTGCCGTGACTGGTTCAATTTCACCTCTGGAGGGGACAGTTGTTGCAGTTGCCTCTTCATCTACTTCCCACTGTGCCACCAGTGCTACACTAACCACTTGATTCGTCGCCGCTAAAGATAGCAACAACGGCTCTTGTGGTTTAGGAGCAACTAGGGTGGGAGCAGAGGAAAGGTATACTTTTAGGTCTTACAGCGCTGCTTCTACTTTTGGGGTCCACGTCATAGTTCCTGCCTTCTTCAAAATTTTGAAGAAAGGCAAGGCCTGCTCGGCAGACTTGGAAATGAACCTACTAAGCGCGGCAATGCATCCACCCAAGCATCTCACATCTTTAACAGTCTTGGGTGCTTGGATCTGTTCGATTGCCCTGATCTTGTCTGGGTTGGCCTCTATCCCTCGTTGGGATACAAAGAAACCAAGGAGCTTGCTGGAGGCTACGCCAAACACACATTTCTCAGGGTTTAGCTTCAAATTGATCTAGCGCAAGTTTGCAAAGGTCTCCTTGAAATATTGGATGAGTGTAGATCTGTCCTTGGTCTTGACCACTATATCATCACTATATAAAAAAGATACAACCGTGACATTTTGGGCCGAACGAAATTTTTTCCTGTCATACTTATGACACTTCTATGACAATAATTGTGAAAAAACACGGTATCATCATAGATGTGGTGGGGTCCTACTTCTATGACAAAAATTCATGACAGAAAATGGGCTTTTCGTCCTGGGCGGGCCGGAGACGCAGCTGCATGACATTCTTTGGGCCGTCCATGATGGAAAAAACCGTGGTAGAAGCGAGGGCGAGGAAATATCGGGGTGTTCCCGGTTACGGTGGGTGGTCGGGGCCGAGCGATGCGCGTTTCTCTCATACACGCACGCGCGTGGGTGCGAGGCGTTGGGCTCTAACTGAACCCGAGCGAGGTGTTGGGCTCTAACTGAACCCGAGCGATTGCACTGCAGGCTCCGCGTTACTGAACCCGAGCGATCGATCGATGGCTGTTAACTGAACCCGATCGAGCGATTCCTTCGCTACTGCTGCTAACTGAAGCCGATCGATGCTGCCTCTGGATGAACAGTGAGCGTTGCTGGGGGGGTTTGGATGAACAGTTCCCGGTGGGGGTGGATGAACAGGACCCCGTGGTGTTGCCTCTGGATGAACAGTGAGCGTTGCTGGGGGGGTTTGGATGAACAGTTCCCGGTGGGGGTGGATGAACAGGACCCCGTGGTGTTGCCTCTGGATGAACAAGACCCCGATCGATCGAGCCGGTTCGGGCTGGATGAACAGGGCCCCGTGGAGGGCAGGATGAACAGGACCATCCCGTGGAGGGCAGGATGAACAGTAGACGGTGGAGGGCTGGATGAACAGTAGCCCGTGGAGGGGTGGTTGAACAGGAGCCCGTGGAGAGGGCTGGTTGAACAGTAGCCGGTGGAGTAGCGCGTGGTGGAGGCTGGATGAACAGGAGCCCGTGGATGAACAGTCGCAGGTGGAGGTTGGAGGAGGTCGACGGTGGATGAACAGTAGCCCGTGGAGGCTGGAGGGGGTCGACAGTGGAGATGAACAGTATCCCGCGGAGTCCCGTTTTGCGGTACGCCACACCCCTCCCGATGAATAGGACCCCTGTTTCGACCGTAGCACTCCAACACAAGTCTGTTTCCTCCGTTTTGCGGTACGCCACACCCCTCCCGATCAACAGGACCCCCGTTTCGACCGTAGGAGGTCCGTTTCCTCCGCTTTGCGGTACGCCAGACCCCTCCCGATGAACAGGATCCCGTTTCGAACATGGCCGGTCGAACACAAGGCCGTTTCCTCCGTTCTGCGGTACGCCAGGCCTCGTTTCCATCGACTGTTCCGTCCAAGCCCTCCCGATGAACACGACGATGCATTCCGTTCCGACCCAGCCGGTTGGCTCCCCATGAACATGACGATGACGCAGTTTCTCCGTTCCAAACCAGCCATGTACACGAGCCCTGGCCGTACGTATGCGAGAGTAGGCGTTCGAGACCCTGCCTGTATGTACATACGTGGTCGTATTTTCTTTCTTGCACCATGGCCGCTGTACGTACGTGTACATGCTATGTGTGTGCCTCTACTACGACACGTGCGCGCCTCTACATCGACCAGTATGTACGTACATGTTCGCGACCAGAATGACAATGCTACGTACGCTTCGACCAGGTGGGTCCCGACTGTCAGGCACTTCCTTGGCTGCAAAGATGTAGCTGGTGGGTCCCAACAGTCAGGGGGGCGAATCATTTTTTTTTTGCCCGGACGCACTTCATTGCGTGCGAAGATGTAGTTGGTGGGTCCCAGCAGTCAGGGGGAAACGTTTTTTTTGCGAAATACGGTGGCCCGTCCGGTGGGTCCCTGCTGTCAGGTGGAGGAATAATTATTTTGCGCGTAATAAGGAGGCACTTCCTTGCTGCGGCCATGGACCCAGCTGTCAGCCTCTCCACGTACAGTCCACCTCCAATGGAAGCCGTTCCTTGACCACGTTGACCATGCTGCGCCGAGAGCACCAGGGCGGTGGACGACGGCGAGGCCTACGAAGGGGACGACGCGGAGCCGGGGAAGACGCGGTAGTGGATGCCCACGCGTAGAGGAGTATGAGCGTTCACTGGTTCGCTGCGGTGTGAGGCTGCCGTCGCTGCAGAATAACAGGGGTTGTGGGTGAGTAGAGGGATGGACTGGCCAGCGGTGGGAGTAGTAGGGGGTGGTGAGGCCTCCGCCGCATCGCAGCCGGACACGGGAGGCGGGAGCACGAGGCACGACCGGCGCTGGTTTGGGCGGCTGGAGCAAGAAGACTAGAGGTTGAAGAAGCACTACGGCCGTTGGATGGACATCGTACGGTCACTGGAGCTAGAATCGTGCATATTGACTAAGTTGACAAAGCCCTCCGTCCCCGTCAACTTAGTAGGCCCACAAGTCAGCCCGCCACTATACTGGGTCCCAGCTAGTAGGGGGAGTATTCATTTTTTTGTGCGTAATAAGGAGGCACTTCCTTGCGTGCGAAGATATAGCTGGTGGGTCCAAGCTGTCAGCGGCGGTAACGTTTTTTCGCGAAATACAGAGGCCCTTTCGGTGGGTCCCAGATGTCAGGTGGAGGAATCATTATTTTGCGCGTAATAAGGAGGCATTTCCTTGCGTGCGGCCGTGGACCCAGCTGTCAGCCTCTCCACGTACAGTCCACTTCAGATGCATGTCGGTCGTTGACCACGTTGACCAGGCCGCGCCGAGAGCACCAGGGCGGTGGACGACGGCGAGGCCTAGGAAGGGAACGACACGGAGGCAGGGAAGACTCGGCAGTTGTTTCCCACGCGGAGGGGAGTACGACTGTACGAGGGTTTACTGGTTCGTCTGCCGTCGCCGGAGAATAACAGCAGGTGTGGGTGAGTAGAGGGATGGCTAGGCCAGCGATGGGAGTACGGTGGGGCGGTGAGGCCTGCGCGGCAGCACAGCCGGCCGCGGGGAGGAGGGAGCAGGCAGTCCCGCCGGCGCTTGTTTGAGCGGCTGGAGCAGGAAGAGCAGAGATTGAAGAAGCACGACGGCCGTTGGATGGAAATCCAACAGTCACTGCTTGTGCGTCAACCTTTTTTTAGGAAAGCCTCAAATCTGTGGAAAACAGCATACAACCCATCTGCCATTATTTCTAATAATTTACAGCCCATTTGCTAATTCTTAAGGTTTTTTGGAGCCCATATTCTTTTTGTTAGCATTACAGCCCATATTGTGGCCACGGTTAAAAAATTATACGAAATTTTGCATATTTCGGTGCGGTCCGAACTGTTTTTAATCCTGAAATTTCGAGTCACATTCAAACTGATTATAAAAATAAATGTATATCAATATAAAATCCAACAAATTGTCCACGCATAAAAATCAATGCAATTTAAAATCTCGAAATGAAAAAAAGAAATTTGAAACTAATTGCCGGTTTGATGTGTTTTAAAAATGTACAACCCATTTTCTCATTACTGATAGGCCATTTTCTTGGCCAGCCGAATGAAGCTCTCCTCATCTTGAAAGATTTGCAGCCCAACAGGCCTGACAAAGTGACTTACTTGGCAAATCACAAAAAACTGGGCTGTGGCCGTGGACCCAGCTGCGGCCGTGGACCCAGCTGTCAGCCTCTCCACGTACAGTACTCTTCCGATGGAAGTCGGCCGTTGACCACATTGACCACGCCGCGCCGAGAGCACCAAGGCGGTGGACGACGGTGAGGCCTAGGAAGGGGACGACGCGGAGCCAGGGAAGACGCGGCAGTGGATGCCCACGCGGAGTGGAGTACGAGGGTTCACTGGTTCAGCTGCGGCATGAGGCTGCCGTCGCCGCAGAATAACAGTGGGTGTGGGTGAGTAGAGGGATGCCCTGGCTAGCGGTGGGAGTAGTAGGGGCGGTGAGGCCTCCGCGGCATCACAGCCGGCCATGGGTGGCAGGAGCACGCGGCACGACCGGCGCTGCTTTGGGCGGCTGGAGCAAGAAGACCAGAGGTTGAAGAAGCACTATGGTCATTGGATGGACATCGTACGGTCACTGGAGCTAGAATCGTTCATATTGACTAAGTTGACAAAGCCCTCTGTCCAAGTCAGCCACCCACTATGGTGGGTCCCAGCTAGTAGGGGGTATTCTTTTTTTTGTGCGTAATAAGGAGGCACTTCCTTGCGTGCGAAGATATAGCTGGTGGGTCCGACCTGTCAGCGGGGGGAACGTTTTTTTCGCGAAATACAGAAGCCCTTCCCACGTACAGTCCACGTACAGTGCGTAATAAGGAGGAACTTTCCTTGCGTGCGACCATGGACCTCGTGGGTCCCAGCCGTCAGGCTCTCCACGTACAGTCCTCTTCCGATGACTCTCGTATGTTGACCACGCCGCGCCGAGCGCACCGAGGCGGTGGACGACGGCGAGGCCCCAGACTGGAATGACCCGGAGATGGGGAAGACGCGGCAGTGGAGTCGCAGACGGAGAGGAGTGGGAAACTTGACTGGTTCGGGTGCGGGGTGGGCCTACACTCGGCAGAGAATAACAGGAGGTGCGGAGTGGAGGGATGGCCTGGCCGTCGGCGGGGTAGCATTTCGCTGAGGAGCGCAAAACAACGCCGCTGGACGCCGGAGGCTGGAGCAGGCGGTCCCGGCAGCGCTGGGGGAAGAAGACGAGAGATTGAAGAAGAATGCCGGCCGTTGGATGTAAATCCAATGCCTTCTTAGGCTTCGACCTACTGGCCCACATGTCAGCCAGTCCATTTGTTTTTTTAGTCCATTTGGTGGGCTGGGTGAAACAATGATGTAGCATCTATGCAGCCCGTTTATATCTATGGTAGAATTTAAAGCCCATTTGCATTTTTCTCGAAATCCGCGGACTTGCTGGGCTGGGTGAAAATATCATGTTGGGCTAGACGGAGAAATGTTATAAAAACATAAACACATGATTGCACGTCTATTACTGCATTGGTCAGTAAAATCTTTGCAAGCTTATGTACGCAATCACTAGGAGTTAACTTGCCAAGTTATATATAAACAATTATTATTATTATTTTGTAAGAACTTTCAACTTACGAAATAAAATATCATTTAAATTTGATGAGTTAATAGTACGTGGGGTATTATTATTTTTTAGGCTAGACGTGGGACAGTTGAGTTGGTTCTAGGGAAAAGTACTGGGAGAAAACTCAGTTTACATCGAAAAAGAAAGTGGGAGAAAATTCAGATATAGGATTAATGAAAACGAAAAATAGAACTGAGCTGTATAGGAAGAGGACGAAAGATTGAACAAAATAAAGAAATACAAATGGATAGGTGGTTGGTCCCATATGTCTGTGTACGAGACCTGCTGGGTCCACCTGAGGAGGGGAATATGTTGGGAGGAAGGAGATTCAAAGCACGGCAGCCGAGTGAACTAGTTTTTTTAACGGACAAGTGAACTAGTTACATACATAAGCAAATAGCCACTAAAAAAGCAAACAGGTTAATGGGTTCTTAAAAGAAATATTTCGGACAAAACAGATAATTACGACACTTAGGCTAATGCATGAAACACTCAGATGATAAAGGTGCTTATAAACAGATAAAGTACAACATCTAGACCTTCCTGGCACGCTTGATCATGACGCTGCGGCTGTCCGTGTACTCGTCGGTTACGGGAAGCAGACACGCCCTCATGTCCAAGATCTGCCTGTACATGTCGTAGCATGCGTATGCGTCCTTGGCCGCGTAGGTTATGTAGGCTAGATTCAGAGGTACCTCCCACGTGTTCAGGTCCTTGGTATCGTTGTCTTCTTTCATGTTGGCGTATCAGGGGTCGATGATGGTCTCGGCGAGGTCAACCACGGAGTCCTTCTCCTGCCCGTTGCTGATGATCTTGTATTGCTTCTGGATGTCGACAAGCTTGTTGCACCAGATGGCCGAATCGTCGCGTTCTTCCTTCTCTCCACCGTAGCGAAGGTGCAGTCGGCGCTGCCGATGAAACGGGCGAATGCTCCAGAACCTCTGATGGCCCTACAGAAGTGGTAGATGAGAACCTCGTCCCGCACACATACCTGGGCGACGGCGATCCGCTGGTCCCTGTCAGGAGACGAATGGATGGGCACAAGGTCTAGTCCTGCAACCTTGTGCTTTCTCGTCCTGTAGGTACTGCTTGAACTCGGCGAGGCAGAGCTTCACCGAGTCCGGATCGTTGGTGTACATCACATTCAACTTGGTGCAGCCATAGGACTGAACGGCGAACTCAAAGGGGAACTCCTTGCTGAAGTCCATATCCAGCAGGCTCACCCCTCGGATCGCCATTGGAGTCTCTTCAAGTGAACGAGTGTGTAGGCGGCGGCAGCAGTTCGTTTTTCAGCTCTTGGGGAACTGGATTCAACAGTAAACTGAGTGTGTACAGGCGACAACAGTTACTACCCCTCCCTCGTCCGCTGCACGCCCGGCAGAAGATGCACCCTCGGCGCATTCAAACGCCTCCATTAAGAAACCTACTCCGGCCACACGTCGGTTCACGAGCGGGTCTGTATTGGTACTGTAATAACAGGAGTTAGTGGTCACTTTACTTAAATTTAATTAGCTTTAATAGAAATTTATACTTAAAACAAGCAATGCATTGGCTCGTTCTATCAGTGCCACGGGATCAACATGCACAACAATTAGAATTATTATTCTCAGGACGCACACGATCAGCACATTTGTCGCACTTTCACAAAGATAATACTACCAAGTTTGAACTATTTGTTATGGTTGTTGTCCTCTGCATCATCATGCCGTGTTTCCCAGCTTGCAAGATTCAGAACCAACAAATAAGATCCAAATAATAAGTACAACAAAGATGCCTACACATCTCATTGATTCCCAGCTTGCAAGATTCAGAACCAACAAATGAGATTCAAATAATAAGTACAACAAAGATGCCTACACATCTCATTGATTCCCAGCTTGCAAGATTCAGAACTAACCCATTAGAGCCTTTTGATAAAGTGAACATTGGGATTAAATCCATCTTGGCTAGCCATGTCATACAATCGAAGAACTTGGCGAATGCTCTTGACCGTCACAACATCTGTAGTTGAGTATTCCTGTTTGCACACCACAAACCAGGAGAGCATGATTTCACTTTAATAGTGGCCTCCTTTACTCAACCTGCAGCTCCACTAGGATGAGGCCTGCCTAGAGTTCCATGATTCAATTCATGCGCCTTTTTCTGCAATTCACCTGAAATGAAGCAAATATTGCATCATTCAGCTAGCAAGAAGTACTTGCTCTCGTGAGCTGGCAGGTTCTTCTTTAGTAGTTGCACTAAAATTGAGGAACATTAAGGTTGGCTGTCCGGCTCATGTAAGGTGCAACTATAATTTTCTTATCCTTTTGTGCAGTTCCACTAAAATAAAGTGCCATTGTGGTGACAGTGACGGCTCATCTTGCAAAGGCTAATAAAATGTTGCACGAGATTACCAGCAGAACTTGATGGAGATTTTGGAAACTCCAATCACCATTTTGTGCAGTTCCACCAAAATTGAGAGATGTTGCCCACGTGACATTTTAGTTGAACTGCACAAGACACTCATTCCAAAAAAAGTGTTTTGTGCAGTTCACCAAAAGGTCACAATAGCAACAAGGTGAAATGGATATCCCTATCTGCACAAAAAGATAGAAAGTAAACAGTTGCTGGTCAATAAGAATATACGAAACATATACGAAATGAAAAGAAGCATCTTAATTATGTTCATGGCAATCACGCAAGGACAGTAGAAATTTTAAAACGTCAGCAATGCTTCATGTTACCAGAAGCATTACGATCAACAATGAGATTCCTCAAATATGGGATTACTTTAATGGTGGCATTGCTTGTTTACCAGATACAGTAAATCAACAGCAGCTAAAGAGTTGGTTTAAGGGCATGGGACCATGGGGACACCAGAACACTAAGCAGCGTAAAGGAGCAACTTACTTATCATACTGGGGAAAACAGCAGGAGTGCCATTTGTAACACAGTTTAATTGCATCTTATCACTGGAGGCGTTAGATTAACAAACACTGGTTAGACATGTCCCTAAGGTAACAGTGTGATCGCTTCATTTTACATGCGCCCTTACATTAACAACAGCAAAAGGTTGGTATAAGGACATGCGACAGTGGACGCATCAGCACAATGTACCTACAAGGAGGCATAAAGTGGTGATGCAGAGTTTGTTCATGCTATGTGAGGGCAGCAAATCTAATCCTGGAGACCTTTTACTATGTGAGGGCAGCAAACCTAATCCTGGAGACCTTGTACTATGTGAGGGCAGCAAATCTAATCATGGAGACCTTTTACTATGTGAGGGCAGCAAATCTAATCCTGGAGACCTTTTTCTATGTGAGGGCAGCAAATCTAATCCTGAGACCTTTTACTATGTGAGGGCAGCAATTCTAATCCTGGAGACCTTTTACTATGTGAGGGCAACAAATCTAATCCTGGACATACTCTGTTGACTTGTCCACCAGCCGCCACTTTCTATCCTTTTTTCAACCAATAATAGATCTGTTCCTTATCCAGTTTGTACTGCGTTTTCCCATTATTTCCCTTTTCAACCAAGAGACCGGTTGGGTATCCGGTCTCTACTACTTTCACCATATTATTTCCTCTTTGAATCAAGTCCTAGATTCATGCTACAACTTCCCCCCTTTCTTCGTTGTTTGAACAAAGCCCTAGATTCGAATGCATGAAGTAGCTTTACCTCTAATAATTCTAAAAATTTAGGTGGCTTTGGAAGAGCTGATGGGAGTAGAAAAATATGCACATGCAGACACGTGGGGAGCTGGGGCAGTAGAGTAAGGCCGCTTTCGAAGAACTTATACCTGAGGGATGTCGGGATGTCGGCGGCGGCTGGGAGGAAGAAGGGTCGGAGGACCTCCCGAGCCGGCGCTGTGTCGGAGAGAACGGCACAGGTAGAGGATCGGGCCCATCTGGCAGCTGTGGGTTTCCTCCCTCGCCGGCGATGACCGCGTGAACGATGCACCTAGTTCTCTACACACACCAGCCGAAGGGATCCGGCCGGATCTGTGACCAGCGGTGAATAGAGAGAAAATGTCGCTACCGCTGTCTTGTTTATGTCTGGAGAGGATAAAAGAATGAAGAGAGCAACCCTAGTAAAGCAAGCTCTCAGGACCCTGCGTACATATATAGTGGAGTGATTATCTTTTTCTCTCCACAACAAGCGTTTCAATTTGTGTACGTGGCATTAAAGAAAAGAAACTCTCTATTTAAGGTGACTACCTGTACGACTCCTACTCACTACTACTACTAGTAGTATTGTTCACTTGTGCTCCTCGGCCCTCCATTCATTGAACAACCCCACGAGTGAATAAACATACAATACTAGTATTTATGTAGAACGAACAAGATCGAACTATTTTTGCGTAGTTAAAAGTTGAGGGCGGGGCTTTTCCCGGGCAGTACGCGTGGCAGTTTTCACGTAGGCGGTTTGACAGAGAGGCGTGGAGGGTGAGGGAGTAGTGGATTCAACTTACTTACTGCTGGAAAGGTCGGGCTGTGTGATTTGAACTCAACTAACCCAAAAATATCCAAACAGGAGGGTTAGTTTGAACTCAACTAACCCAAAAATATCCAAACAGGAGGGTTAGTTTGGGTTACTGTTTGGATCCACGTGTTAGAGTTAGTTTGGGTTAGTTTGAACTCAACTAACCCAAAAAAAATCTAACCCACCCAGAGGTGCTTATTTGGGTTAGTTCATATCGGGACACTAAAAACACACATTTTTCTCTCGGTCTCCCCGCAGCAGATCCCTCCCCACTTCCTCGAAGCTTCTCGTCCTCTCCCTCCCTCCCTCCCTCTCACACCGCCCATGAAGGCACCTCGCCATATCCGCGCTCCATCTAACCCTGTCATCCAAACACCTCTTTCGCTAGAGTTACTTCATGGTTAGCTCAGGATTAGAATCTAACTCTAACCTTTAACTGAGTTAGAGTATCCAAACAGGGCCTTTGAGAGAGACGAGGAGGGAGAAGCTATACGGGCTGCTGGATTACTAGAGATAGGTGTCGCACGGAAGCCAAGAAATATGGTGATAGCATGGGTTAGCCATGTACTAGTATGATGTAACTACACTGGGCTGCCGTGTTTCGTACTCTTCCAGTCCACTGTGGAGATGATTGGTTGATTTTATATCGCTGAATAATATAAAATATTATGAGTGCAGACGCTCCACCCCGAGGTTCCTTGCTCCTTCTCGGTCGTCGGGAATCTATGTCTTCCACTCTATTTTTTTACGTGAGCTTTGTTCATCCTTTTGCCAACACGCGACACATCTAGCATCAAGGTGCATGTGTCATGCAAGGATCGTTCCATCTATATGAATAACACGTGGGCCTGGAACTACGAGACAGACATGTACCCAGGAGTGGACGTGCGAACCTGTGTAACGTAGCGCAGTAAGTGAAGTAGAAAGGCACAAATAGTATGAACATGCGTGGCATATAGGCATTTGTCTCTTACTACCACTAAATGTTGTACGTGCAATGCCCGGTGATGTTATGGAGTACGTGACTAAGTACTCTACTACTACTATATTAATTGGAGGCACATATTAGGTTTTATATTTGTTTACGTGTATGCCCCGAGACCTTCCAACTAGATGTGTCTTTCTCTCCGGGTCGCACTTTGTATCGTTCATACCACTACTCCCTCCGTTCGGAATTACTCGTCCAAAAAATGAATGTATCTAGATGTATTTTAGTTGTAGATACATCCATTTTTGTGACAAGTAATTCCGAACAGAGGGAATAGTACAGTAGTACTACAATGTGTGGTCTCCGACCCAGAACTGGAGACGCTCTAACACGCTATTCATGTCCCACTCCTTTCGCTGACGTGTGCGACATCCAGCACGTGCCGTGTGCTCCTTCGTCATAAGAGTTGAAACGCTACTCCCTCCGTCTAGGTGTGTAAGTCATCTTACGTTGTGCACCGCAAGAAAGGCGGAGAGGAAAACGAGAAAACTTAATGTCTTTTTGCTAATTAATAGCGTTGCATGCAATGAACTAACCACTGCATGTCATGTTTGGTAGTCTCAAATCATTGAAAGCATGCACAGCCCACATCTCTTATTGGTTGATATGTCACAAAACAAGAAACAAGGAGGGAGTTAATGTACCGTGCCTAAGTGTTTTGGGATTATTTGATTTTCGTAAGGTGACTTACACACCTAGACGGAGGGAGTAGCATTCATTAGAAATAAAATATAATATAAATCACCAGTGATACTATACCACGCGGTTTCCTTGCTCCTCGATATCGGAAAGAATACTTCCGCTCGCCGACATGTGGGACGTCGACCATCCTGGTCCACTTGCCATGCCTGCAGAACTCCAAGGGAGACTCACCCCGGTCGTCGCGCCGCAGTAATTACTAATGAGCCATCAAATCACAGGCCCAACCTTACCCACTGTGAAATTGCTCGGACGAAGGAACCATCATGACTTTGAATTCCGCTTCTTGAAGAAAACTACTGTACCAGCAGTACTGCTAGCTACAGTAGTTACTCCAGCAGAGGCCTCCTTTGGTTCATAGGATAGGAATTTTATAGGAATATGAAAATCATAGGAAGTGATATGACATGCATCTCAATTCCTATAGAGAAGGATATGCCATTTGATGCATAGGATAGGAATTTTTCCATTGAGTCTAGGCTAATGTACTGGTAATTTGCTCTAAAAACTACAGTAGTAACCAGTAGTACTGTTACATGCTCGTAATTAATTAAACAAACGTACGAGCGACACAGACACACACACTAACTACTAGTACTACTACTTCTCACATGCTGGCCACACGCCGTCGTTCTCCTTCCCGGCTTTGTCGGCGACACCCCACCGTGCTTGGATCTTTGCAGCAGCGCGTGCGTCCTCTTCTTTCTTGTGGCGGCGGGCCTCTCTTTTCTTGAGTGCTTTCTGCTTTTCCGCTCCCTCTATGCAGCTATGGCCGCCTCTTGCTCTACCGCCCATTCGGCCTTGGCAGCTTCAAATTCTGCCCACATAGGTGTGAGGTCGCGAGCGGCGATGAACTCGGCACGGCGGGATGCCACCGCTTGCTTACCATTCTGTGTGCGGTCGTGGGCGGCGAGGAACTCGGCGCGACGGGATGCCATTGCTTCCTTACCGGTTAGTGTGCGGCGCGGTGGCATGAACGATGCTTGGTGACAGCTCTGGGGTGGAGTGGCCGGACAACCGTAAAGTGCATTGGTTTGTCAAGAGCTCAAGGACAGAAGACGAAGGAAATTTGGATTCCCCTTCAATCCTGGTCATTTATTACCAAGTAAAATGCATTGGCGGTCATTGAACTTGTCTTGATAGCTCACTTTGATCATTGTATACGAGATATGGTGATTATACGGTCACTGGCTCAGCGTATAGCTCCGTATTTGTCTGGTTGACCAGTCAAACAGTCCGCATGCGCCTCATCAGCTCGTGTTCTTTATCTATCTATCTATCTATGCGGGCCTACCTGTCAGTGGAGAAAGAAATAAAAACCAAAATTATGCGTATGTGACATTACTGTTTAGACGTTTGCTGGAGGCCTCCGCGAACACCGAGCATGTATTCACCTGGCTCAACACCAACGGTCATACTCGTGACTCGGCGCCTTGCTCATGTATATCGTCCATCACAACGACAATCTATAAAACAGCCTAGCTAGAGAGGGTACTATGGTGCGGAGTATGTACTATCGTGAGCAACCGATCATAGTGCCACTGCACACGAGTGTGTGTCTGATCGATTCGTCCATTATTCGTAAGTTATGTATGGTTGTGTGGTGTCTAATGGTGGTCGTCGAATGCTAGCTGGCGACAAGAGCGGTTGCATGGACGCCTGGTTGTCAATACATGCCGCATACGCTTCAAAGGCTCGTCATCCATGAGTTCACATTTTACCACCACGCCAGCGCCTGACCGCCCTGGCCTACCGAAACCCCTTCCATCGCTAGCACGCGCTTCCCGCCTGAAACGATCACCGTCTCTCCAGAACGTCAATGCCGCATTCACCGGCCTTAACTGTAGGTGCAGTTGGTGTGTCACTGACATGCGGGCCTGATGTCCGTTGGGCACACATGTCAGTGAGACAAAGCACCTGCGGTTAAGTCACTGAAGCGGCGTCCGCATTCACGCCCGACGCGACCTCTCACTAGCACCGGCATTGCAGTAGCACGACGGCCGACAGAGCGCCACCCGCGCGGCATCCCGGTGCAAGCGAATGCTCCACGTTAATGACACCACGGCTACCGACGAACCTACTCCGGTGCCAGCCGTCCATCCGTCTGCCGCGGCTCATTGCCATTCGCCCGCTATATTAACTTGATCCCCAGCTCCCAGCCATAGCCAAAGACCCACACTCATTCTCCTCTGGTCCCTTCCTTCTGTTGGCACCACTCCAACCATGGCCTCCGGGCACTCCAAAGCTCTCTTGGACGTACTGTCGTAGGAGTAGACAAAGGACATCGGTGGCTCCGCTCCGGGCACGCTCCAAAGCTCTCTTGGGCGTACTCTCGCAGGAGCAGACGAAGGAGATCGCCGGCTCCCCCCCTGCCCGGCCGCCCTCCGCCGCCACGACCACAAAGCCGGCGCGCGTGCGCGGGCGCAGCTGGCAGTGAGGAAGAGTAGTACACGGTAGGTCGCCACCACTCTGGTCCCAGGAAGGCCACCGCTCCTCCACTCAGTCGACTCCAAGCTTGGTGGGATAAAAATCGGCGGCCGATTAGCCGCTTGACGGCGACGTGGAGGCGGAAATCTACATAACCTTGTGCTCCGGAGGAGGAGGTTATCGAGGCGGATAAGGAGGAGGCAAAGGCAATGGCCGGCTTTCTCGGGTTCATGGCCGGACATGGTGGTCGGGGCCCGGCGATCGTTTAGATTAGGTTTACAGTAGGTTTTAGTACGGTTTGTGCAAAATATGTAATGAATTTCGTCCAGTTTATAGGAAAAGTTCTCGAAATGTAATGAATTTCATCCGGTCAATTTGAAATTTGCTTTGTTTGCATGAATTTCGTCCGGTTAGTTCATATAGTTGTCGAAAGGTATGCGGGCAGCATTGGATGGCATCCACCAGTGTCCTCGGACAGATGCCGGTGTAAATTTGAGGGCCAGCGCTGGAGATGCCCTAACTATCATGCTATAATCGCTAACAGTGCTCCATTATTTCGCAGGGAACAGTTATCCCTCGATCAAAATCAGATCCGCCGTGTTTCGCACTCCTCCCACGTAAGAGTGTAGACTCTTGCTTACATAAAAATGGAGCAAGTGGACGGCACTGTAGCACGTCATATCACTCAAACTAGCCCGCCTAACGCGCGGGAAAGCACCGCCCTCGTCATTTTGTTCTGGATTTCTATCAATCGATCGCACGAAAATGTTACGCTTTGCAAGTTCAAAAGGAAAAGGCGGCACACTTACAACTCGTACGCGTCGCGTTCACGTCGCACCCCCGACAGTCCGGCTCGCACGCCGCTCACCAGAGGGGACACGCGTTGTCTTGCATTTTCACTGACATGTGGGACTGCAATTGAATAAACCGTCGATAGCCGAAATCTAATCGCTCGGCGGGCGTCGGCTGAGAGGAGAGAGACGGGGGAGGGAGAAGAGATCGCCCGCCCGCCGTGCACGGACTCCAAGAAATATGTGGTGATAATGTGAGGTGGGCCATGCGGGAGTCCGCACCGCTTCCAAGCCCGCTTCTTACCGCCCTGGCCCACCAGAACCCCTCCCCCACCCCACCACCTCCCCGCGCGCGCTCCCCCCTCAGAGGCCAGCTGCCCGCATTCATAGCAAGTACTACCAGTAAAATTCTGGGCTATAAAGGGCATGTACAATGGTTGATAAGATAGTCTTATCATAAGTCTTGCATGTAATTTAGAGATGACAAAAAAACATGTGTACAATGGATCATCTCTTAGCCTTATCTTCAATAACTAGTTATTCCTAAAAACATGGTGAAACATATTGTGCTAAGAGATCATCTCTTGTCTTCTCGACAAGCCCGCTTATGTGGAGGAGAGAGAGGCATTGACAAAGTCAAGGAGTGGGATCTGCAGGAGCTCGTCTCTACACGTGCTCCTAGGTATAAAAAAACTAATTCTAAAAAAAGAGGCATAAAAAACAATTGTGTCTAAAAAAGAAAGGTAAAAAACATTTGAGAGGAAATAGATAGAGAGAAAGTGAGAAAAAGTTGTAACCTTATAGTCAACACTATGGTAGTATTACATGAGGAAGGAGGGAGTGGTGCACATGCCAAGTTCACTGGGCTGCCGTGTTTCACACTCCTCCGTCGTAACAGTGGAGACAATAGGTTTCATCAAAAATAAACAATGAATACTCGTTGCTCGTCCACTATATCGGAAAGAATACTTTCATTCGCCGACATGTGGGACGTCGACCATCCTGGTCCACCTGCCATGCACAAAATTATCCTGGTCCACCCCGGTCGTAGCGCAGGCTCAACCTTTCCCACTGTAAGTTAGTCGGACGAAGGAACCATCATGACTTCGTTGAATTCCGCTTCTTCAAGAAAACTTACTCTACCCGCAGTACTGCTACCACACGCGAAGACTGGACGGCACTGTACCACGTCATATCACTAAAACCCACTAGGCCAAACTAGCCCGCCTAGGATCTGTACTCCCTCCGTTTCAAAGTTAGTAGTACAAAGTTGACTCATCTATTTTGAAACGGAGGGACGTCTCTGTACTGCTATGATTTTGTGTTGTACGTCTCTGTACTTTTGCTACGATTTTCCTAACCTATGAACCAAATGAGGCCTGAATGTATCCGTGTCGACTATTGTCTGATCGATCGCTAAGCCTACAATTTTAGGAGCTTGGGCTATTGGCCGATCGACGACGGATCAGTATAAGCGTACCACGAGCTCATCAGCCCCAACATTTCTCTTCGGTGAGTGTTTTGCAAGTACTATAGCTCGCACAGTAGCTAGCCTACTAACACCAAGAATCATCAAATAAGCCCTGCTGATATGATAAACAGTTCAAACTTACATCTAAGCATGCCATATATTACATCAAAAGCTGGTGAGGATACATCTGTTTCCATAACTCGGAGAGGGTTCGCATGATTCACTATCAAACAAAAGTAGCAAGTACCGCCCACACAAGACAGTGCACTAGCCCTAAGATGGTTTGATAACACGCATCGTTCTGGTAATTAAACACAGGGCAATGCAAACTACCCTGAAGGATTAGCGCGACCAACTATTTCTTGTCATCGATCTCTCGGGCAATGACCACAGCACGGACAGCGGCATGGGAATCGATCTCTGGGGCGATGTCCACAGGACTGACCGCGACATCGGAATCGATCTCTGGGGCGATGTCCACAGGATGGACAGCGGCATCGGAATCGATCTCCGGGGCGATGCCAACAGGACGGACCGCGACATCGAAAACGATCTCTGGGGCGTTGTCCACAGGACGGGCCGCGACATCGGAATCATCAAGGACGTCCACCGGCACCTGCACAACCCTAACATATTAGCAAGCACATTGCAAATAATCAAAAACCACAACTTTCGTATAACCATTATTTTTACCTTGTGCAGCTCACCGGGGGATCCCATCCCTCCGGGGGCCATCTCCTCGTCCTCGATGGGGGCCATCACCTTGCCAGGGGAATACTGCTTCTCAACGGCGACTATCTCCTCAAACTCGGCCTTGAGCCGCGCAAAGGTGGCCATCAGAGTTTCTGGGGTAGGCACGGTGGGGCCCTTGCTGTTCTTCCAACTTTCTTTGAGGAGTTCGTCCGCCAACGTCGTCAACTCTTTGGCCAGTGCTTGTTTCTTGGAGTTCTTCGTCTCCATGGGTTGGCCCGCCAACATGGTCAACTCGTTGGTCGGTGCTCGCTTCCTGGAGATCGCTGTCTCCAGTGGGTTGTCCGCCGGCAACTCTTTGCCTAGTGCTCCAGGATCCATCAATGAACTGACAAACAAAAAGCAATCGAAAGGAAACCACAATCGCAATGAAAACGGGAAAAGAATAGGCTGTGAGAATCGGTCGGTGCTTCGCAAAAAGAAGATTCTTGGAATGAAAATATAGCAGCATCACTGATTCGCCCACCTTTCCTTCGTCGGTACAGAAGAAAAATGGCAGAAGTGAGTAGCCTGGAGTGAGGTTTTCTTCAAGAAAGGGGAGAAAGGGCTTCAACGAGCGTTCCAGTGAAATGATGGTTGCTTCGTCCAGTCCAACTTCGAGGCCACTTTACCACTGCTGGTAAAGGTGTGGGTTTTGTGATATGACGGGTCATGACGGCCACACCGGGGTGACCGGTGAGTTTCGACTGTAGCACCTCGCTGTGATTTGGTGGATGGCACGCGGGCCCGGATGCTTTGATGTCCCGCATGTAGATAGAGCGGCTAGTCATATAGGAGTGGTCAATATTGTGCACCGCGACCAAGGCGGAGAGGAAAACGAGAGAACTACGTAATTAATGCATGAGTTTAATTAGGGTAGTTTTGTAAAGTACGAGATACATTCCTCCAATCGCAAAATGCCTTGGTTGATGAGATTTGAGATTTGAGCCCTATAAACCGGAAGGGAGATTTGAGATTTGAGATACTGCACGCGGTGTAGTCTAGTCACTTGTTGGAATCTCTAGAAAGACTTATACCGCATGATTCTTTGCTTCTTCTTACTACTACGTACTACTTCGCCGACATGTGGGACAGCCAGCAGCATCCGGGTCGACGTAATACGTGTCATGCACCAGATTAGAGTGCGGAACGGAAGGGGGGCATCACCCCGGTCGATGGCCAGCCTCGACGCGGAGCAGTCGGTGCACCGGGAAGCGGCGCTCTCTCGGCCGTCGCGCCGCTTCAAAGCCGGCGCCAGTGAGAGGTCGCCTCCGCTCTGGCCGGGCATTAATGCGGCACTGACGCTCCAGGGCGACGCTGACCGTTTCACGCGGGAAGCGCGCGCTGGCAAGGGAGTATAGGTTTTGAACCGTTTCATGTGTAGTACTGGTAGTTTGCAAAACTACTCAATTATTGCACTCAGTTTCCTAAGAAATTGTGGTAAAAAACGTTACTCCACAGCCCGCTTCCCTTCTCCTTCCTCTTCCACCGCCCGCGCACGTCCGCGGGAAGCGACCGGTCAACCCTTATATAGGAGTGCTAGCACAAAAAGATGCATGCATGACCACTAAAATTTCCAGATTAAACAGCCGCTCCGGCGGGAGTATGGCGTATGTTGTTACCTTCGGCCGGGCCATGGCTACCGGGCGACGGCGACCAGAGAAGAGGCGGCGGGAGGGGAATGAATGCAGCTACTGTTTGGGTTCGCCGTCCGGCTTAAATAAATGCGCAGCATCACGTGTACCCGCGGGTGCACAAATTGTAACATACGTGTCTGCTTAAGTGGGCGTCACGTAACTGGTGTGTGTGTGTGTGTGTGAGATTCTGAGAGACAGAGTGCGTGTGTGCGACTCTACTCTTCGGACATGTACTCAACCTTTTGCATCGGGATATAAGTATAATGGTATTTACTTTAGCTAGTGATTTACGTGGCCATGTTAACGTGGTTGTGTAAAAAAATGTCACTTCCTGCTCGTGATTTGCGTTATATAATTACAAGCAAGATGCTCGTGCATTGCACGGAACATCAATATGCATTTTTTTACAAAACACATGTTGTGATTTACCCATGCAGGAGTAATCCCATGTGTAAAAACTAATGATATTTCGAGAATTTTATCGGAAAACTGGTATCTCGAGAATGTCATCGAAAAAATGAAAGATGAGAGATAAGGTGAGGAGGAGTGGAGCGTGGTGGTGACTGGTGGTCGGAATGGGCGGAGGCATGGGGATGGACGGCGCCGGCAGGCGGCAGCGGCCACCATGCTTGATTGTTCCGGAGACTTTCTTTTTTAATTGCTCAGCAATGAGGTGTGGGAGATAAGGATGTGGAGAGAGGTGCGGCTATCTTTTGTAAAATTATCATAGTTTGCTTTCTATCCGTCAGATATAGATCAGACGGTCTATATTACAAGATGGCAGACACACCATCATCGCCAACTCGGTTTTTTATAAGGGTGCAGATGATAAGTTTGCTAACTACTAAAGTAAAGTGGAATTTGTCCATGTTATACAAGTAAATTAAGGTGATTGTTTATCATACGGGTAAGGGTGGATGAAGGGTGGTAGGAACAAATGCTCCGCCTAGAGCATGTGTGTGTGAGATGGAGTCTCAGTGTGTGTGTGTGTGGTGGGAGAGAGAGAGAGATGGAGTCTTAGTGTGTGTGTGTGTGGTGTGTGTGATGGAGTCTTACTGTGTGTGTGTGCGTGTGTGTGTGGGTGGGTGGGTGGGTGCGTGCGTGCGTGTGTGTGTGTGTGTGTTTGTTTGTGTGTGTGTGGGTGTGTGGGTGTGTCGCGGGGTCTTCGGTGGCGGATGTAATTTAAGTGTGCATGGCTTCATCATAGAGAGGTGATGTGTATGGCAGAGGCCACCAACGATGGGGTGCGAGAGAGAAAATGCCCGTAGAGAGGGAAGAGAAGGTGTGTGCGCGTGAGAGTAGTCGACATCGAGAGAACGTGTTTGTTCGAGAGACACCAAGGAAGACTACTATATATCGATGGTGCATGTAGGCGGGAATTAAACGAAGGGATGGTCTTATTGGTTTCGGGGATATAGGGGAAGAGTGAGAGGGGGGGTAGCTACAAGGAGATTGTTAAGTGTGAGTGTGTGTTTTACCCATCCAGGCGGAAGTTATGTGCACACAAGAAGAGAACGATTCGATGTGGCGTTAGGGTTGAGGGTAATTAACTACGTATGGAGACATAGAGACCTTCAACGTGCATGTGTGAGAGGTATACATGTATACGTGGGATGTGTGTGTGTGTGCGCGCGCATGATCGAGATAAAAGAAAGAAGACATAAGTCATAAGCTAAGATCAACGACATGGGAGAGACGGATCGGTATGACAATATGCATGCATGCGAGAATGCAGGGAAGAAGGCCCGACAATTGAGCATGTGTTTTTGTCTTTAAGAGATAGTGGCGTGGGCTGGAGCATGCATCTATGGCGAGCAGAGGGAGTGAGGCACAACGATTGTGCAAAAGAGATCAACCTATAAATGAAAGAAGGTTGATGGAGAAACAGATAAATAGAAAGATAAAGATGCTAGCTAGTGTGCGTTAGAGATAGGAGTCGAGTGGATCAGAAGGCTGAGTTATGGGTGTGGGTGTGAGAGAGATGAAGAAAGGGTGCATGTGACTCACATACAAACAAATATCGGAGAGAAATGAGATCCCGAGAGACGGAGTTTTGTGTCTGCGAGAGAGAAAGATATTTCAAAACGAGAGTGATAGCTAGAGAAACATATGAGGGAACGCAAGATATCTCTAGGGAGAGACAGTGTGTGTGAGCGACATGCAAGAGAACAGTGGAGAAATATGAGACCCTGGGAGACAGAGTTTGTGTTTGTGTGTGAGAAAGAGATATTTAAGAGGAAGAGTCGTAGGTTCTCATACCTAAGGAGCGAAAGACATCTCTGTATTAGGGGTGTGCGAGTGGCACACAGGGGAATAGTAGAGAGAAATGAGACCCCGGAAGACAAAGTTTTGTGTTTGTGTGAGAGAAAGAGATTCCACATGGAGAATCATAGTTAGAGACACATAGCAGGGAGCGAGATATACTTAGAGAGAGATAGAGTGATGAAGGTCGAGGGAGAGAGTACCGTCAGTGTGTTACGAAGATAAAAGATCATTGTCGACATACAGGTAGCACGAGAGATACCCGAGAGACGATGAACGCGTATAGGTCTAGAGAGATAGTCCTATATAAGCATGAGTGATAGTTATATGAGACGAATATCTGGATTAAATGGGATTCAAATATTTAAACTGGAGATCACGACATCGATAATATCATAACGCAAATTGGTGTATCAAACATGCATATTCATTTGAATTTCGGGACACGTGTAATGTTATATAGTTTATCAATATTGGTGATCCATAGATTCTTTAATTAGAAACAATGCATGGTTTATATGCAATTAATGTCTAAACGGGATACACTATATGTTGCGTGTGTGAAACACATTATACATGTTTGAGAAGTAAAAAAACCCGCATGAAACACACATTAATTGGAGACAGTTAGCGAGGAATGCATACATTGGATTTCAACATAAAGTGGTTTCAAATATTTGAAAATCCAAATTGATGGATACAACCTTATGAATCTGAGATCATGCCATTTGTAAACCATATTTATGTATAAAGGGTGTTGTGCTTTTGAAAGTATATATAAAAAATGATGTATATAGAATTTTATTCCAATCGAAAATGGATCCCGCCCGAAAAAATAGAATACAAACGGGATTCGAATTGAGTTGGCACGGTAAACGTGCACTCTGAAAAATTTGAACGAGGCGGGGAAAGTCGCAGTAACCGCCCGAAACCAAAATCTGTGAGATGGAAATTACTACTGCCTATCCCTACCACGCAAAGCCTATCTGCTCGATTTCTATAGGTTTCGATAGGGGTAGGTTTGTAATTTCACTCAAACGTGACATAACCGCCTCTCACCCGGATTCATACACGGTGGGCGCCAAAACACAGTGTGTCCTCGGCCGAAATCGACTCCCTCCCCGATTCATACACGGTGGGCGCCAAAAACAAACTCTCGTCGGCAAATATTCGGTGTATGCGAGATTACCATCCTATCCCCAACCGACTAATATTGCTGTGATATAGGAAATTTGAAACTGGGGCTAAGTTTGTAAATTTCCTCGCATTTGAGACAAGCGCGCCCTGAAGACATGGTTCCCCCCTTCCTCTCCACCTCCATTTCCCCATTCGTACTCCGTGGGCGCCAAAACACCCTCTCCACCCCAGCCTCCTCCGTCCGCCACCCCATCCACCGCCGTCCTCCTCCACCATGCCGGAGCTGATACCCCGACGCCGCCGTCCATTACAAGAGATCGACCTCTCTCATCCACGGCTTCGAACCGGGATCCTTGCATCCCGTCCTCTCGCTTCATCCCCACCGTCGTCCACCTTGCCGGCGCCGCTCCTACGACCATCTCGTCCACCGCGCCCCGCCGCCACCGTCTACCCTCCTAGATCTGCTTCCACGCCGCCGACAGCCATCGCTACCGCAGCACCGTCAAATTCTCAGCAGATGCATACACGGCGCCGCACCAGAGGCGGTACTCTTTCGTATCTGCTCAACTTATTTATCGCAGCAAGAAAATAGATCGCCACTGCTTTACTCTGATTTCTTGTCCATCACTTACTTGCTAGTTGAGAGCAAACATTGGTTGCGAAGTTGCCTTTGTCCGGTTTGCACCTTCAGATCCGCCATGGCACGCTCAACACTATACTCCCAATGCTTATGGTTTTCCCCTTTTATATTCCACACTAGTTAAATCACAGTAGACTAAATTTCAAAATTGGGTCAGTCGATTTTTCAGAGCTCGCCGGAGTTCGCGGGAACGAAGGGGCTCGGGTGGGGACTTTGGTTGTGGGGGGCGGTGGTGGGGCCTCGCCGAACGAAGAAAACTCGACGCGGGTGGGGGCGGGGGTGGGGGTGGGGTGGCGGAGGAACACAGGCGGTGGGGGCCGATGGTCCGGCCGGCGGCCCGTGCGGTGTTCTGTATGGGAAGAATCAGAGACGAGGAAGAAGAAGGGTTAGGAGACGTAGGATCTTCATCCAACCGCCTGAAATGGTCGACTGACCCAAATGCAGACATGCCTTTATATTCAGTACCATCATCGTACCTGCTTAGCACTGCTCCTGAATCCATCAAGCTAAACAACGTGCCACTCATAATTCCAAACTTGTTGCTCAAGTACGAATCTGATATGATGCTGATATTACTAAAACAGATAACATTTAATTGGTCAGCTAATGTTCCTACTTTACTTTCGAAAAAGCACGTGCACCACATATAGAGAGACAGCAGGGAGTTGCTTTCTTAATGCGCTCTGGTTCATCATGTGTGGGCACTGCGCAACGAACATTTTATTATCCAAAATCTGCTTGCTCTTCTTTACCATGTTCCTCTTCCGTTCTTCTTTAATAAGTACTCTCTCCGTTCCTAAATACAAGTCTTTGTATAGATTCCACCATGGACTACATATGGAGCAAAATGAGTGAATCTACACTCTAAAATGTATCTGGATACATCTGTATGTGATCCATAGTGGAAATCTCTACCAAGACTTATATTTTGGAACGGAGGGAGTATGATAGTAGTACAGTATGTTCCTTGTAGTGAAGATGAGCAGGGACATTTGCAGTGTAGAGGTCTATACGGTCGGTTGGTATGGACACTTTGAACTCTTCGGGCCTCTTTGATTCGTAGGATTTTGTAAACATGGGAATAGGATTTGTAGTGGCCTGCCCACTTGAATCCTATAAGAATAGCAAGGAAATGCGGGGAGCTGTGTCGCCTTTGAGAGTTACACTGATATTAACAGTACCGCACCTTCAGTTGAAGAGAGCTGGTATCCGAAGCCTTTCTAGCCGTACCGGCAATACTAGCACATATATTCCAGCAAGTTCCACTTTGCTGATTTTACTCTGATGCTTATGGTTTTCCCGTTATATCTACACTATGATCTGTGTAGCTGCTTTGTGTCGCACTAGCAGCAGTCCACTCTTGAAGCTAAACACCGCAATGACTTACAAAATTGGCACCAAGGCATTGAGTGCCATTCTGGATGCAATGAAACTCATACGCTCCCCACCTGTTGACTCTTGTTCAGAATATGATCCTAATGACTCTTGTTCAAAATTGCCACATATAGAGAGACAGCATGGAATTGCATTTCTTTGGGCGCTGTGATTCATCATGAGTGGGCAACCAACATTGTATGCAATTAAGCGGAACCTCAAGAATATGCTTCCTCTTCTGTTCTTTAACATGTTCCTCTTTTGTTATTCTGTATTTAGTACGTACAGTATGTTCCTTGTCAGGAAGGGGAGCAGGGACATCTGCAGTCAACAGCTGATAGAGCTGGCATGTACTTGATCGATAGGCTTTCAATTACTAGCGGCAATACAACACCGTATTTTCAAGCCAGTTCCACTTTCCCGATTTATATATCGTGGTTATGGTGTACCCCTTTTATGTACACTATGATCTGCCTAGTTGCTGTGTGCTCTTGTTATCATGGTTTGGCAATAAACTCTCTATACAGTATATTTTGAACCTATCATCTGCCAACTATCCTTACTTCTGGAGCCTATTTTTTGTGTACTTGTGCCAGATTATATAAATGCACGCACCATATTACAGCACACATGAGCTCTCTCATCAGAATCCAGTGATAGCACACAAGTGTTTACAGGGGCGCCCCTATATTAGTATATCCTCTGCATTGCAAAGATAATCTCACAACTATTTATGTTTTCATGGTTCTCAGATATTATACATAATTACAGTGAATATCAGAATCCGCGCATCAGAAGAATATTGTGGAACACTGCAATGACTTACAAAATTGGCACCAAGGCATTGAGTGCCATTCTGGATGCAATGAAACTCATACGCTCCCCACCTGTAGATTCTTGTTCAGAATATGATCCTAAATGACTATTCTAACCTCGAGGAGTCAAAGGCAGATGGCCTGTCATGTTCACCCATCAAGGTGCCTGCTAGAATTTGGCAAGGTTTTATTGATTGCGCGTATCTTGCATATGTTGTCTTGCATTTCTTCTACTTTGTTGCACCGCCATCTGCTTAGTTTACTCATCATATATGTGGAGATGCCATGCCCATCCATTATCAATACATATTCCATCTGTCATCATACCATGTTTTTCCACTCAAATGATGTTCTTGTGCATCAGACATCAAAAAGGAAGAGGGTGATTGCCGAACCTGAAGGAGCACTAGCAAAGTCCTTGAAAAACGTGGTTGTGCCGGAGAAATCAAATAGCACCCCACTTATATTGGTTGTACAACCAGTGACACAAAACGTAGGACCGACTCCAGCAGACAGTACCCATACTTCACTGGCCACACCACTAGCCCCACCACACAGGACCTGCACTCCAGCAAAAGGTATGCCGATTTCAGTTGCCATAGCACCAGCCGTACCACAGAAAAATCCCACTCCAGCAAAAAGTACAGCAAGTCCACCGGCCGAAGACCTATCCCAACTGCAGAGGCGGCCAATTCCTGCAGATTGGAACCCCATTCCAGTTATTCCCAGTTTAAAAGACAATGCTTTCAATGTTGTTAGGGACTACGTGCATATATTCCCATCATTGGAAGATTATAGTGAAGACAAACACCATTTTCACATCTTCCTGTCCCACTTACGTGTAAGTGCTATTATTCATGGTGATTATTTTCCTGTTTTCTGCTGATTGAACACATCAATGATTTACATTACATTGTTGTAAGTAGGCGAGGGTCAATCTGGATAGTCATGACGAGCAAAGCTTGCTTGCGCTTTTCAAGGAAGCATTGCAGCAGTATTGGTGTTACCTGAGGAAATCACACTTTGATGGCAAGTCTATAAACGAATTTCTGGTGAAGTCTCCTGTGCTAAATTTAGAAGACATTGAATGGAAAAACCTTGTTATGCACTGGTCTCGTTCCGAGGATGAGGTACTGTCTATGATATCGCATGACAATTTGAACTTCTACTTTTCCGCATGTGCCTTACGGATCTTTTTTGCAGGAAATCTGCTCGAAAAAGAATTCCGGTTTGAAAAGAACGACAGGATATCGCAAATATGCTGCCCGCTGCTTTGCTCTTGTTAGTACCTGTTGTCCTGTATCACTGTACTTGCATACATACCTGGTTCATTATGTGACAGCAGTATGCATGATAGCTTGCTTATCAATTGTTCGCTCCAAATTATCTGATCTGTATGAATGGTTACATTAGTGTAGAATATATCCAATGCCAATGAATTTTTTAGCTCTGCATTGTTCTTGTAAGTACCTGTTGTCCTTTATCAGTGTACTTATATTGACAGGTAGTTGTTCATGTACCATCACTCTGCAGCTTATTTTCCTTTGCCCTCCATTTTCTACACATAAGATCTATATTTACTCTTACCATAAGGTTGGATAACACCGATGGTACTGAAGAAGTTTAGCTCTGCATTGCTCTTGGCTGTACCTTTTGCCTGTATCGCTGTACTTACATTTATAGCTACTTGGTTATGTAGCATCACTCTTCATCTTATCTTAAATATTCTCCATTTTTTCTTATATTGTCACATCTATATTTACTCTTAACAAAATGTAGAATAAAGGCAATGCTTATGAAGAAGATTCTGTGGTAAACTTCTTGAATTGCCCCCCCCCATCAGCATGGACAAGGGCTTTATAGAGCCTGCCTTCACCAATAATGTAAGTTTGTCCTTCTCAAGCCTTCAAACTTTGTTGTGTATATTTGGTTAGGCATGACTGCAACAGCTGTTTATTTTTGGTGTTTGCATCAAATTGCATGTTTAAAGTTTATTATGTACTCCAGTTCATAAACAAAAGTTTGTCCTTCTCAATTTAAGTTTTCAGTTGTACAACCAAGTTCCTTCTTCATACCATGTAAATTAAACTATACAGAGCAAGTGATCTTATTTTGCCAATCTGAAATGGGATAAATTGACAGCACACTAACCATTGATACTTATGAGTTCTTGATCTGTAATCCAGTGGTGTCGTGAAGCTGCCAACTCCTTCACAATGTCATTTCCTGCCATGTCTTGACCTGAACAATACCATATTGTGTTAATGCTATTTTAAACTGTGTCACTTTATTCGTCAGTAAGAAATGTGATGAATTGTCAGCACTGATACTTGTATGTGCAAAACCTGTCATCTGTCTGCTTGTTTATCTTTCAGAGTGAGGAGGATATAAGTGTCAAACAAGTGCAGTCTCACCAGCTTGCTCAGCTGCTTGCGCTGCAGCTCCCGAGCAGGGCTAACCTTTCTTGAACTCTATTGAAGTGCTGTCGGTTTTGTATATTATTTTGTCGGCGTGTTTAGTTGCACTGGTGGCGATCTTTGATGCCCAGTGTATGTAATCTGCTGTCTGCTTGTGCTTTATTATCATAGTGGCGAACTTTGATGCCCAGTGGATGTAATATGCCGTAATTTCTTTATTGTATAGTCTAGGTTTTTTTCTTATTCACGATGCTGCAGTTATTTTACTGTATATATATCCTGTCTTCGCAGTAAACCGGCCAAACCGTAAAATTACGGTACATAATCGGGCCGTCATGCAAATCACCATGTATGATCCGCATCATGGGCCCCGTCATCTTGGTCCGTTAACAGGCCTAAATGTAAACTGGCCCACTAGTAGATTCGGGCCTTTAATAGGCCGAGTAAACCGCCGGCCCTATTTTCCCAAGAAAACTCAATGGGCCTTTAGGAGGCTGAAAAGTAGGTTGGGCCTGAAACGTGCCGAACAGCTCACGGGCCGGCAGCAGGCCGAAATAGACCCCGGCCCATGAATGTGCCAATCAAATCATGGGCTTATAACAGGCCAAAATTGTCTCGGTCCTTGTTTGGCCCAATCAGATTATCGGCTGCGAGCAGGCCGGATGCAAACCGGGCCGTAGTTAGGCCCAACTATATGACGGGCTTTTAACAGGCCGAAATTAATATAGGGCGAAATGTTAAACGGGCCCTTAACAGGCCGAAACTAATATCAGGCCGAATTACTAAATGGGCCTTTAGCAAGTGGGCCCAAAAGCATAGCGTCAAGTTGACGGGCCGAATCTGATATGGGCCATAATTTAGCCCAAAGCCTCTTAAAGGGTCGGACCAGATCTGGGCCGTAATTTGGCCCAGAACATGGTAGGCTTTTAACGGGCCGGATCTCATATGGGCCATTATTAGGCCCGGAACGTGGCAGGCCATTAATGGACCGGATCAAATATGGGCCGGCATTTGGCCCAAAACATGGCAGCCAGTTAATGCGCTGGCCTACTAGGGTCCTCAAAATCTTGTGGGCCTACAGCTGGGCCGGCCCATTAATGTCGGCGAAATCTCGTAGGCCTTTAGCTGGGCCGGCCCATTATGGTCCACAAAATTCTTGTGGGCCTTCACCTGGGCCGGCCCATTATCGCCCGCAAAAATCTTGTGGGCCTTTACCTGGGTCGGCCCATTATGGCCCGCAAAAACTTGCGGGCCTTTAGCTGGGCCGGCCCATTATGGTCCGCAAAATCTTGTGGGCCTTTAGTTGGGCCGGCCCATTTAAACTTTATGGGCCACTTTTGGGCTGGTCCACATGATAACATATCATAGGCGCATCTCGCCCATTGGATGAGTGACACATGTGCCAACACGGAGCTGACGCGTGTTTCCTACAGCCAATGATGATTTACACATGGAAAATCCCCATTGGTCCAGGCTGTTAACGGGTTATCGATCCAAAACCGAACCTGATAGCTTAATGGTGTTATGTTACGGTGGATGCCACGTGTCGGTCACCCTTGACGAAAGCACTTATGTGACGCGTGATTTATTGTCATGGAAGTGGACACTTCCGTGATGATAATTTTGGTAATGTCATGGAACACTTCTACGACAGCACAGGTATGACTATCTTCATTCTGTCATAAATTTGTCATGGATGTACATGCATGACAGAAAACATGACCTACTGTGACAAACACGTATCATCACGGAAGTGTATTTTTTTGCAGTGCATCCATGTAGGCTTCTACATTCCTGTGCAGCTGAAGCTCAAAACCAATTTGCACTGCTCTTGGGAAGGTGGATCCGGCACTCTTTAATCTGAAAGGCATCCGTACAAAGCAGTGTGTGCGACACGGATTTATGAACGCGGTCTTCTCTTTGTCTTCCTTTGACATACATATCTGATGGTACCCAGAGTATGCATCCAAAAAGGAAAGCGGATCACACCCGGAGGTGGAATCCACGATCTGGTCGATGCGCGGCAGGGGGAAAGGGTCCTTCAGGTAAGCCTTGTTTATGTCTGTGAAGTCAATGCAAAGCCTCCATTTCCTATTTGCCTTGCGCACTACCACTGGATTTGTTAACCATGTTGACTGCAACACTCCTCTGACCAATCCATCTGCTTCAAGCTTCTTAATCTCCTCGGCAATGAACTGCTGCCATTCCAAAGCTTGCTTTCTGACCTTCTGTTTGACGGGCCGAGCATGAGGATAGACAACAAGGTGGTGCTTGATTACCTCCTTGGGAACGCCGGGGATGTCAGATGGTTGCCAAGCAAACACATCGACATTCGCCCGCAGGAAGGCAACGAACGCGCTTTCCTATTTGTTATCAAGGGTGGCGCTGATGGTGAACTTATCGTCAACGCCATCCTGCCTTCCCGGGATCTTCACAGCAGGTGAAGCAACCTTGGACCTCTCACTAGTGGAACTCTCCGGCAGGTCATCAACAGGTGCAGCACACTCCGGAGAGCCGCGCTTCCCAGATTCCTTGTCGGCATCCTTCTTAACTTTCTTTCCCTTCTTTGTTTGTTTGGCGGAAGCTACGGCTTCTTCAGCCTCAGCAACTACCGCATCTCAGTACATTGATACGTATCCAACGTATCTATAATTTTTTATTGTTCCATGCTATATTATATTCTGTTTTGGACATTATTGGGCTTTATTATACACTTTCATATTACTTTTGGGACTAACCTATTAACCGGAGGCCCAGCCCAGAATTGTTGTTTTTTGCCTATTTCAGAGTTTCGCAGAAAAAGAATATCAAACATGAGTCCAAACGGAATGAAACCTTCGGGAACGTGATTTTTGGAACGAACGTGATCCATAGGACTTGGACCCTACGTCAAGACATCAACCAGGAGGGCACGAGGTAGGGGGCGCGCCTACCCCCCTAGGCGTGCCCTCCACCCCCATGGGCCCCCTGTTGCTCCACCGACATACTCCTTCCTCCTATATATACCTACGTACCCCCAAACTACCAGATACGGAGCCAAAAACCTAATTCCACCGCCGCAACCTTCTGTACCCGTGAGATCCCATCTTGGGGCCTGTTCCGGAGCTCCGCCGGAGGGGGCATCGATCACGGAGGGCTTCTACATCAACACCATAGCCTCTCCGATGATGTGTGAGTAGTTTACCTCAGACCGTCGGGTCCATAGTTATTAGCTAGATGGCTTCTTCTCTCTTTTTGGATCTCAATACAATGTTCTCCCTCTCTTGTGGAGATCTATTCGATGTAATCTTCTTTTGCGGTGTGTTTGTTGAGACCGATGAATCATGGGTTTATGATCAAGTTTATCTATGAACAATATTTGAATCTTCTGAATTCTTTTATGTATGATTACTTATCTTTGCAAGTCTCTTCGAATTATCAGTTTGGTTTGGCCTACTAGATTGATCTTTCTTGCAATGGGAGAAGTGCTTAGCTTTGGGTTCAATCTTGCGGTGTCCTTTCCTAGTGACAGTAGGGGCAGCAAGGCACGTATTGTATTATTGCCATCGAGGATAACAAGATGGGGTTTATATCATATTGCATGAGTTTATCCCCCTACATCATGTCATCTTGCTTAAACCTTTACTCTGTTCTTATGAACTTAATACTCTAGATGCATGCTGGATAGCGGTCGATGTGTGGAGTAATAGTAGTAGATGCAGGCAGGAGTCGGTCTACTTGTCTCAGACGTGATGCCTATATACATGATCATACCTAGATATTCTCATAACTATGCTCAATTCTGTCAATTGCTCAACAGTAATTCGTTCACCCACCATAAATACTTATGCTCTTGAGAGAAGCCACAAGTGAAACCTATGGCCCCCGGGTCTATTTTCCATCATATTAATCTTCCAACAACAAGCTATTTCCATTGCCTTTTATTTTGCTTTCTTTACTTTGCATATTTATCATAAAAATACCAACAATATTATCTTATCATATCTATCAGATCTCACTCTCGTAAGTGACCGTGTAGGGATTAACAACCCCTTATCGTGTTGGTTGCGAGGATTTATTTGTTTGTGTAGGTGCGAGGGACTCGTGCGTGGCCTCCTACTGGATTGATACCTTGGTTCTCAAAAACTGAGGGAAATGCTTACGCTACTTTGCTGCATCACCCTTTCCTCTTCAAGGGAAAACCAACGCAGTGCTCAAGAGGTAGCAAGAAGGATTTCTGGCGCCGTTGCCGGGGAGTCTACGCAAAAGTCAACATACCAAGTACCCATCACAAACCCTTATCTCCCGCATTACATTATTTGCCATTTGCCTCTCGTTTTCCTCTCCCCCACTTCACCCTTGTCGTTTTATTCGCCTCCCTCTTTCTTTTCCTCTTTTTGCTCTTTCTGCCGTTATGTCTGAAATTGGGGAAATTATTGTCGATAAGGACAATAATAATATCATGGAAAATTCTGATGCTCCTGCTAAAGAATCGCCTACCTTACATACAAAAAAATTCCGAATTGGTAGTGGTAACATTATTGGAAAAGGAGTTATCCAAGATTTCTTTACTTGTGCCGGTGCTTTCCCTTCTATGGGTAGTTCTATTCTTCATAGAACTAGTAGTCTTGCGGACGCTATCGCCATGCTTGTAGTTGAACTTGAAAGACAATTTATGCACATGCATCCCTGCATACAGAGAATTTTCCTAGAATTTTCTAACATTGAGCATTCTTCTGTTAAGCGTGCCGCTACTATCTTTTTGGCTCATGAGTTCAGATTTATTATAAAAGAGGCCAAAGAAATCTTTGCGTATTATAGGGTGGACGCTGGACGTCCTCCCATAGAAACTATCTTATTTGATCAAGAGGAAATAAAGCGTTTTCAATCCATAGATTATGTTGCTTTTAATGAAAACCTTAGAAAAAAGGTTCCTGCGAATATTATAATTGATAGAATTTCTGAACTTAATGATGATTTTGCTATTCGAAATAATGAGCTAGGATATTCTCTCGAATATAGGGTCGCCAAGTTCTGTCAAAAGAATGCTTATAATGATGAGTTGGTTGTGCAATATGAAGGGCCGAAGGAGGAACCTATACCTCCTAAAGTTGATCTTGGGGATTTTTGTCCCATTAAATTTAGCCCTTTTGATTACTTTTGCTTGCCACAAAGAAAACTTGCTGCCGAGCGTAGAGAGTATGAAATGAGTTTTAATGATCTATCTTATTATTATGGCAACACCTAGATCTATCCTTGCTATTATGCCTAGCTAGGGGCGTTAAACGATAGCGCTTGTTGGGAGGCAATCCAAATTTTTTTAGTTTTTTTTTTTGCTTTTTGCTTCTGTTTAGGAATAAATATTTGATCTAGCCTCTGGTTAGATGTGTTTATATGTTTTAATTAGTGTTTGTGCCAAGTTAAACCTATAGGATCTTCTTGGATGATAGTTATTTGATCTTGCTGTAAATTCCAGAAACTTTCTGTTCACGAAAATAATTGTTAAAAATCACCAGAACGTGATAAAATATTGATTCCAATTGCTTCTGATCAATAAACAAATTGTCTAGGTCGTCCTATTTTTGCTGAAGTTTTGGAGTTCCAGAAGTTTGCTTTAGTTACAGATTACTACAGACTGTTCTGTTTTTGACAGATCCTGTTTTTCGTGTGTTGTTTGCTTATTTTGATGAATCTATGGCTAGTAAAAGAGTTTATAAACCATAGAGAAGTTGGAATACAGTAGGTTTAACACCAATATAAATAAAGAATGAGTTCATTACAGTACCTTGAAGTGGTCTTTTGTTTTGTTTCGCTAACAGAGCTCACGAGATTTTCTGCTAAGTTTTGTGTTGTGAAGTTTTCAAGTTTTGGGTGAAAGATTTGATGGATTATGGAACAAGGAGTGGCAAGAGCCTAAGCTTGGGGATGCCCATGGAACCCCCAAGATAATCTAAGGACACCTAAAAGCCAAAGCTTGGGGATGCCCCGGAAGGCATCCCCTCTTTCGTCTACTTCCATCGGTAACTTTACTTGGAGCTATATTTTTATTCACCACATGATATGTGTTTTGCTTGGAGCGTCTTGTATTATTTGAGTCTTTATTTGTTAGTTTACCACAATCATCTTTGCTGTACACACCTTTTGAGAGAGACACACATGATTCGGAAATTATTAGAATACTCTATGTGCTTCACTTATATCTTTTGAGCTATATAGTTTTTGCTCTAGTGCTTCACTTATATCTTTTAGACCACGGTGGTGGATTTGTTTTATAGAAACTATTGTTCTCTCATGCTTCACTTATATTATTTTGAGAGTCCTACAAAACAGCATGGAAGTTTGCTTTAGCAATGATAGGCATTCAAGATTAGTAAAAATATTCTTATGAGTGTGTTGAATACTATGAGAAGTTTGATGCTTGATAATTGTTTTGAGATATGGAGATGATGATATTAGAGTCCTGCTAGTTGAGTAGTTGTGAATTTGAGAAATACTTGTGTTAAAGTTTGTGATTCCCGTAGCATGCACGTATGGTGAACCGTTATGTGATGAAGTCGGAGCATGATTTATTTATTGATTGTCTTCCTTATGGGTGGCGGTCAGGGACGAGCGATGGTCTTTTCCTACCAATCTATCCCCCTAGGAGCATGCGCGTAATACTTTGCTTTGATAACTTGAAGATTTTTGCAATAAGTATATGAGTTCTTTATGACTAATGTTGAGTCCATGGATTATACGCACTTTTCCTCCTTCCACCGTTGCTAGCCTCTCTAATCCGCGCACTTTTCGCCGGTATCATACACCCACCATATACCTTCCTCAAAACAGCCACCATACCTACCTATTATGGCATTTCCATAGCCATTCCGAGATATATTGCCATGCACCTTACCACCGTTCCGTTTACTATGACACACTCCATCATTGTCATATTGCTTTGCATGATCATGTAGTTGACATTGTATTTGTGGCAAAGCCACCGTTCATAATTCTTTCATACATGTCACTCTTGATTCGTTGCATATCCCGGTACACCGCCGGAGGCATTCACATAGAGTCATATTTTGTTCTAAGTATTGAGTTGTAAGAAAATAAAAGTGTGATGATCATCATTTTTAGAGCATTGTCCCAAGTGAGGAAAGGATGATGGAGACTATGATTCCCCCACAAGTCGGGATGAGACTCCGGATGAAAAAAAGAGGCCATAAAAAAGAGAGAAGAAAATGCCCAAATAAAAAAATGAGAGAAAAAGAGAGAAGGGAGAATGTTACTATCCTTTTACCACACTTGTGCTTCAAAGTAGCACCATGGTCTTCATGATAAAGAGTCTCCTATGATGTCACTTTCATATACCAGTGGGAATTTTTCATTATAGAACTTGGCTTGTATATTCCAATGATGGGCTTCCTCAAAATGCCCTACGTCTTCGAAAGCAAGCGAGTTGGATGCACACCCACTTAGTTTCTTTTGTTGAGCTTTCATATACTTATAGCTCTAGTGCATCTGTTGCATGGCAATCCCTACTCACTCACATTGATATCTATTAACGGGCATCTCCATAGCCCGTTGATATGCCTAGTTGATGTGAGACTATCTTCTCCCTTTTTTTGTCTTCTCCACAACCACCATTCTATTCCACATATAGTGCTATGTCCATGGCTCATGCTCATGTATTGCGTGAAGATTGAAAAAGTTTGAGAACACTAAAAGTATGAAACAATTGCTTGGCTTGTCATCGGGGTTGTGCATGATTTAAATATTTTGTGTGGTGAAGATAGAGCATAGCCAGACTGTATGATTTTGTAGGGATAACTTTCTTTGGCCATGTTATTTTGAGAAGACATGATTGCTTAGTTAGTACGCTTGAAGTATTATTATTTTTATGTCAATATTAAACTTTTGTCTTGAATCTTTCAGATCTGAATATTCATACCACAATTAAGAAGAATTACATATCAGCCAATTTCATTTTTTTAACTAGCTGAGGAAGAATTTGCAAATTAATAAACCCGGGTGGACGGATTTTCCATCTCCAGGGGAAAAGGCTATCATCTCGATTGAAATTATGCCAAGTAGCCTTCCACATCAAAAATTCTGTTTTTATCATTTACCTACTCGAGGACGAGCAGGAATTAAGCTTGGGGATGCTTGATACGTCTCCAACGTATCTATAATTTTTTATTGTTCCATGCTATATTATATTCTGTTTTGGACATTATTGGGCTTTATTATACACTTTTATATTACTTTTGGGACTAACCTATTAACCGAAGGCCCAGCCCATAATTGCTATTTTTTGCCTATTTCAGAGTTTCGCAGAAAAAGAATATCAAACGAAGACCAAACGGAATGAAACCTTCGGGAACGTGATTTTCGGAACGAACGTGATCCAGAGGACTTGGACCCTACGTCAAGACATCAACCAAGAGGGCACGAGGTAGGGGCGCGCCTACCCCCCCCCCCCCGGCGCGCCCTCCACCCTCGTGGGCCCCCTGTTGCTCCACCGACGTACTCCTTCCTCCTATATATACCTACGTACCCCCAAACTACCAGATACGGAGCCAAAAACCTAATTCCACCGCCGCAACCTTCTGTACCCGTGAGATCCCATCTTGGGGCATGTTCCGGAGCTCCGCCGGAGGGGGCATCGATCACGGAGGGCTTCTACATCAACACCATAGCCTCTCCGATGATGTGTGAGTAGTTTACCTCAGACCTTCGGGTCCATAGTAATTAGATAGATGGCTTCTTCTCTCTTTTTGGATCTCAATACAATGTTCTCCCCCTCTCTTGTGGAGATCTATTCGATGTAATCTTCTTTTGCGGTGTGTTTGTTGAGATCGATGATTTGTGGGCTTATGATCAAGTTTATCTATGAACAATATTTGAATCTTCTGAATTCTTTTATGTATGATTGGTTATCTTTGCAAGTCTCTTCGAATTATCAGTTTGGTTTGGCCTACTAGATTGATCTTTCTTTCAATGGGAGAAGTGTTTAGCTTTGGGTTCAATCTTGCGGTGTCCTTTCCCAGTGACAGTAGGGGCAGCAAGGCACGTATTGTATTGTTGCCGTCGAGGATAACAAGATGGGGTTTATATCATATTGCATGAGTTTATCCCTCTACATCATGTCATCTTGCTTAAAGCGTTACTCTGTTCTTATGAACTTAATACTCTAGATGCATGCTGGATAGCGGTCGATGTGTGGAGTAATAGTAGTAGATGCAGGCAGGAGTCGGTCTACTTGTCTCGGACGTGATGCCTATATACATGATCTTACCTAGATATTCTCATAACTATGTTCAATTCTGTCAATTGCTCAACAGTAATTCGTTCACCCACCATAAATACTTATGCTCTTGAGAGAAGCCACTAGTGAAACCTATGGCTCCCGTGTCTATTTTCCATCATATTAATCTTCCAACAACAAGCTATTTCCATTGCCTTTTATTTTGCTTTCTTTACTTTGCATCTTATCATATACCAAAAATATTATCTTATCATATCTATCAGATCTCACTCTCGTAAGTGAACGTGTAGCGATTGACAACCCCTTATCGCGTTGGTTGCGAGGATTTATTTGTTTGTGTAGGTGTGAGGGACTCGTGCGTGGCCTCCTACTGAATTGATACCTTGGTTCTCAAAAACTGAGGGAAATACTTACGCTACTTTGCTGCATCACCCTTTCCTCTTCAAGGGAAAACCAACGCAGTGCTCAAGAGGTAGCATACATCTTGTCCACACTTATGATTGCATCTTTCTTGTCTAATGGGACGGAAATGACGCCCATCGGCCCTGGCATCTTCAAGGTATTGTAGGCATAGTGGGATGTTGCCATGAATTTAGCCAGAGCTGGACGACCAAGAATCCCATTGTATGGCAAAGGGAGTTCGACAACATCAAACACAATCCTCTCTGCTCGGTAGTTCAGTTCTCCACCAAATGTTACCAGCAGCGTGCTCTTTCCCTTAGGCCGGCTCCTACCAGGGTTGATTCCTTGGAACGTGCCAGTAACCTTGAGCTCATCATCAGGGATTTGCAGTTTGCTAACCACTTTGGGGGAGATTAGATTCAGCCCAGCCCCACCATCAACTAGCATGTTTGCGACCTTGAGGTTGTGTATTGTTGGTGAAACCAACAACGGCAAACACCCTACCACAGTGATACGGTCGGGGTGATCCTGTTTGTCAAAGATGATAGGCGTGGGGGCCATTTGAGTGGCTTCTGGGAATCTGCAGCTGGCTCAACAACATTTACCTCTCGTGCCCATTGCTTGAGTTGGTGGTGAGAGGAGTGCATGGACGCACCACTATCAATGCACATGGCTTTAGTTGCTTTCTGGAACTCTTGCTCGCTGGTTTCTTCCTCATCCCCTTCATCACTATCCTCGTCCCCTTCTTTCTTTTCTCGGCCTCTAGCTGGCTTTTCCTTCTGCTGCGGGGCCTTGCCGCGACGGCCTCCTCTGCCACCATGGCCCTTCCCGGCAGCACCTTCCTGGTCTCTTTCATTGTCACGCTTCTCATACTCAGCCATCTATTTCTTAACAAGCTGCTCAATTTGATGGAATTCTTGAAGATCATGCCCTTTAGTGCGGTGAATCTTGCAGTATGGCCCGTCAGACTACCCAGCTTTCTCTGCTGCCGCAGCCTCCCGGCAATCAGTGCACACGGCAGCTTCCTTGCTGGGGGCTTCGGTTTTGGCCTTCTTGTCGGTGCCGAGATCGCTAGAGCCCTCAACGGCCAACACTGATTTATGCTTGCATTTCTTGTTGCATTTCCGGCTCCTCCTCTTCGGGTTAGCGGTCTCGTCATCGTCCTCCGAATCGACCTCGGCGCCATCCACCTCCCCGGGGAGTCGCCTTCCTTCCTCAGCCCTAGCACACTTGTTCGCCAAAGTGTACAATTCATTAACGGTCTTGAGCAGCCGGACGTTCCTCTTGGAACATATCCTTCTGTTGCACGTTCAAATGGAACGCGGCAATCACAGCTGCTAGATGTATCTCTGGAATGTTGTAGTGCACTCGACTGAACCTCTGCATATATTTTCACAAGCTCTCCCCTTCCTTCTGTGGAAGAAATTGCAAGTCGTTGGGCCGTCTAGGCTCTTGATGGCCGCCCATAAAGGCGCCAACAAACTCATTGCACAGGTCAGCCCATGACGAAATGGAGTTCTCCAACAGGTGCATTAGCCATGACCTCACATTTGGCTTAAGTGCCAAAGGGAAGTAGTTGACGAACACCTTCTCATCTCTTCCTCCGGCGGCTTGAACAGCAGTTGTTAGATGCTCAAAAACTCAGTCGGGTTCAACTTTCCATCATATTTTTCTGGCAACTCGGGCTTGAAAACGCAGGCAGATGGCCAGTGGACTTGCCGCAGCTCGCGAGTGAAGGCAGGGCACCCAACCTCAAAAGTTAAGTACCCGCCATCACTGGGCGCGGGTTTGTCTACGTCTGGTCCATTGCGCCTATGAGATTGACGGCGGGTTTCCCGTCGCCATTCTATGGTGACGCGTGCATCTTCCCTCTGTCGATCCTCCAGAACACGTCACTGATCCCAACGGGCCTATGGGTCAGACAAGGCCATCGATGCTCCGTAAGGTTCATGATCTTGTCGCCATTGTTGATGTCCTTGGGTTACTGCCGCGGAGGGGACTGCACCGTCAGTGTGGCCCCCTCAACACGGCTAGCAGTTCATGATGTTGTTGTCGTTCGCGGGTACCACAAGGGTTCTGTCTGTTGGGACTTTTCAGCTTCAGCGAAACCGATCAGACTCTGGATGGTGGTTCTCCACTCATCCATTTGATCAGCTGCTGGTGGGAACCTCAATAGTAGTTGGGCCCGTGCCATGGCTTCCGTAGCTGTGCTCAGCATAGCTAACGAGGCAGATCATGACATCGCTCGACTCCTGGTAGCACCAGCAGGAGCGTCGCCATGATCCGGTCGCCATGGTAGTTGGGCAATGAGTAGGACGTGCCCGGGCGTTGGCAACCATGTTCTGCGCCCCGTCCTGCTCGCCTTGCTCCGGGCAAGGGGCATGCCCAGTAGCCGCACCTATGGTAGGTGCTGCTCGAGGGTCATTGCTTGCACCAGAGCGGGCGTCGATGTTGCGGCTGCACCCGCTAGCACGACGGAGAGGTTGGGACTGAATATTTCCCCCACTTGTGGCATGCAGGTCATGGCCGTCGGGACGTTGTTGGTGCCGCCCTCCCCCGGCGTCTCTTGTTCCAACTTCGACCATAGAGGACACAAAAATGGCGCAGCCAACGCCAGTCGTGTCACCCGCGGTACCCGCCTCTCCCAACGCCGCTGTGGCGCCTACGTTATCCGCAGCTGTGTGTGAGGGGGTCTTTGAAGTGGAAGGATGAGCCGCTGCGCCGGGTTTCTACTTGGGCGCCATGGATGAAGACGATGATGATGCGATGATAATTGACGCGCTGTTCAAAACCTCTGGTTCACACAATTGCTTCCCCCTACCTGGCGCGCTAAAGATGTCGTGGGTGGACACGATCACCTATGGGGCCCTGAACCCCTTGTGGTTCGACAAGGGGGAAGGTCACATTGCAAAAAGAGCGGAGGCAATGAGGCAGCGCGACAGCGATGACACTGGAGATTTTTACCCAGGTTCGGGCCGCCATGTGGCATAAAACCCTACTACTGCTTTGGTGGATTGAGTAGAGGAACACAACGGGATGCAACGCTCAAGCCAAGCAAGGTTGCCTCGGGGGAAGAGTAGCTACGCGCGTACAAGTGTCAAGAGTCTGAATCCTTTCCTCTGTTGCCTTAGACCTCCTTTTATAGCTCAAGGGGCAACCATACTGGGAAAATAGTCATTATCTAGTGATTAGATAGCTAACAGTGCTATCATACCTAACTCTGGCAGTTAGGACAAAGTGCATTAAATGCACTGCTAGGTGTCATGTGGAAGGTGAAGCCCGGCAAGCCTACCGTGCCGCTTAATCATCTCTTGCTTATTTGCTTGACACGCCTTTGGACGGGTGTCACACGAGGGTAATCTGTCTTTCAATGGGCTGCCACATTCTTAGTGGAAGCCACTTAATCACTTGGAGGCTCGGCACTTCATTGATAAGTGATTTGCATCGCTGCGAGGTGGAGCGGTGGTGCCTTGGTGGAGTTCTTGGCCTTGGCGGTCCCGGCAAGCCTGCCGAGGAAGTCTTGGATGCGTCCTTGGGGCGGCCTCAACCTGACCAAACACTCCTGCCTGGCAAGGGAGGCTTTCCCAAGGTGATGCTCTGCTGTCTTGCACATTTAGCTTGGTCTTCTTGACCTGCTCCTTGATCTCATGAAGAGCGGTTCTTCTGGTTTGGTCTTGCTTTTATATGCTGGTGTTGGATATTGGGTGCTAGCGTGCCTGTGTATAAGTCTGGGAAACAAACGTGATCGTTCGTTGCACTGACAACCCGTCAACGATATAATCAACAATAGGGACGCCACGGGATGCATCACAAAATGGGCCATAGAGCTCCTTCCATTCAAGATCGTATACAAACCACGCCGAGCTATTAAATCTCAGGTGTTGGTTGATTTTCTATCCGAATGAACAGAAGCCGAACTCCCCAAGGAATATGGTACATACGCACACTGGACAATGTACATTGATGGCTCCAAGATGCTGGCCGGACTAGGGGCTAGGGTAATCCTAATATCCCCCACAGGTGATAGTATCTGGTACATTTTACAAATCATGTACACGGACTCCAATAATGCAGCCGAATACGAGGCATTGTTGCACGGTCTTTGGATGGCAACATCGATGGGTATTCGGCGGCTGGAAGTGCGAGGAGATTCGAACCTCGCCATCTCACAGGTCAACGGCAAATTTGACGCCAAAGATCCAAAAATGGTGGCATATCGAAACGCCGTCCTCAGGACGTCAGCCCGATTTGAGGGTCTAGAATTCCACCATGTCTCTAGAGACAGTAACCAGGCCACGGATGTTTTCGCCCGCATGGGTGCCAAGAGGGACCCAGTACCTAAAAACACCTTCCTGGAAAGGCTATTCAAGCCATCCGTAGTATGGCAGAACAGGGACAACGACACCTCAACAACTGAGCCCGCCCAGATCGCCCCACCGATAATCGAACCAGATGACCATATCATCGAAGGCTCTGCACTGGAAGAAACACCCTCGGCCCACGAGATCATGGCCATAATCGCCCCTTGGACTGAACCACTGCTCGCCTACCTCTTGCGACAAGAGCTCCCTGATGATCAGACAGAGGCACGACGCATAGTGCGGTGCTCCAAAGCATACAAAGTCCATGAAGGCGAGCTCTATAAATAGAGCACTACGGGGGTCCTTCAAAGGTGCATCTCCAAAGAAGAGGGGCAGTAGCTCCTTGCCGAGATACATGCCAACATGGGTGGTCACCACGCAGCAGCGCGGGCCCTGGTCAGCAAAGCCTTTCGAGCAGGATTCTTCTGGCCCACAACTCGCGAGGATGCGCTCACCCTAGTCCAACATTGCATTGGATGCCAATTATTTGCAAATCAAAGCCACATGCCTCCCACAGCTCTCCGGACTATACCCAGAACATGGTCGTTTGCTGTCTGGGGGCTCGACATGGTCGGACCACTTAAAGGGGGACCAAGGAAAAGAAATACCTACTAGTCACGGTGGAAAAGTTCACTAAGTGGATCGAAGCAAGGCCGGTAACCTCTGCGGAATCCGGACATGTTGTTGACTTCATATCCAGTGTTGTACACCGTTGTGGTGTTCCCCACAACATAATCACCGATAACGGGTCTAACTTCACCGCCCAAGAGGTCAAAGATTGGTGTGCTAGGATGGGCATAAAGCTCGACTACGCTTCGGTATACCACCCGCAAACTAATGGACAGGTGGAACAAGCAAACGGGCTAATTATGAGTGGCATAAAACCTCGCTTAGTCCGCTCCCTCAAGGAATAAGATTGTCACTGGGTAGAGGAGCTGGACTCCATGCTATGGGGGCTGCGCACTACTCCTAATCGATCGACATGATACACCCCGTTCTTTATGGTGTACGGTGCAGAAGCAGTCCTCCCGTGTGACTTGATCCATGACGCACCCAGGGTACGTATGTACGAAGAGAAGGAGGCCAAGTTAGATCGGCGGGACGACCTCGATGCACTAGAAGGAGAGCATGATGTTGCTTTGGCACGCTTCGCATTCTATCAGCAACAAGCACAGCGTTACCAAAATCGAGAAGTCCAAGCAAAGACATACAATGTGGGAGAGCTTGTCCTGCGCCTCCTGGAGAAGCACAAGCACAAGCTTTCAACTAAGTGGGAGGGCCCCTTCATTATAGATGAAGTACTCGCAGGGGGGCATATCGCCTTCACAGGCCATTAGATCAGGGCCTCGAATCGAACCTATGGAACGCCGCTCGACTTCGGCGCTTCTACGCATAACCCGGCTTCGTCATCAACACTCCCTCGGCCTGTCTTTGTCTTTTCGCTTCGTTTCAAGTTTTGGGACTTTTAGCTTCCATGACCGAGAGTTCAGATAAACCATGAGGCGCGGCTGCCGGGCTCAGCCCCGACAGCCACTTTTTGTACAAGCCTTGCTGATGTGCATGTAACCCTTTGTAAAAAGCCAGGCACATACCCTGTGCAAAGATAATAAAACGAAGCGCTGGCGCCCAAAAACTCGCATGCATATTTATTTTAGTATGATCTTGCCATGGTCATTTAGAAAGGGTCATATGCTTCTATTTCCCCCCTTGTATTAATTGCAGGGCCCCTGCCGCGGATAAACTCTCAAGGAGGAAAAGTGAGAACAAGCTTGCATGTCGGCCCCCGGCAACAAAAAGCAGATAAGTTCTTTTAGTCATCCATAGTGTGCCTCTGTGTGAAAAACTTGTCCGTAGGAAAACTTTGTCACCCTCAAACATTTGTGCTCGCATCCTTTAATTCGAAGATTACTTCGGTCAGGATGGTAGCAGTGGCATTTGAAAAAGGGGTTTGACAAGGGGCCAGTTCTCTTCCACGCTCCTGACCCGCAAGGCTGAGCCTCGCGGCAGCGATGGAAGGGATCGACAAGATGTCTTGCCAGAAAACCTTGTTTACTTGAGAGTATAGAGGAGTCGTTCCTCTGCATGGACATGATACATGCATAAGTGCCCGGAAAGCATATCTTTTTTCGTTAATATGCAGATAAACAAGTACAAACCTTACAGGGTACAAATATGGCTGAAAAGGTTACATAATTTAGACTAAAATTTGGCAGATGCCTACATCTTTTGAATTGAAAAAAGAAAAGTGCCCTGTAATGCCTTTCTTGTCCCTCTCCTCCTAGGAGCTACAGTGGGAGGTGAAGAGGGAAAAAGGAGTGCCTGGGCAAAAGCCTAGCCTGACCCCGCCAGGGCCCGCGGGACGCGGCCTAACAAGATCGGGAGGGAGCGGATGAAGGCGATGGATGGAGAGAGTGGCTAGGCGATGCCCTGGTCAACACCGCCAGGACCAGAGGAATGCGGCGGGAGGGACACCGGCAGGGAAGACGAAGCCGAAGTCCATGAGGAAGCCTTCCGGGGTCCAGCTGGAGGAGGCGGAGACATCCACACCCAACACCTCGGCAAATTGCTCTGCCGGGGAGAAGACCAGGTGCAGATGATGGTGTTGTCGGTGCCTAGCTGATGGTGACGGTGCGTCCGGTGCTCAGCTGGAGTCCGAGCCGTCGTCCTCCCACTCGGCGCCATCGTCATCGCCCTCACTGTCCTCTTCGTCGCTGTTGCTCGAGGAGGAGTTTTCATCGTCGGTCGAGCTCTCCGCGCAGCACCCTAAGCGAGCTCCCGAACGCCCGAAGAACTTGATGGAGAGCAGGTTGGCCTCCATTAATTTAAAATGGAGAATGTGGCCCACCGCCAAGCTATGGGCATCAGCAAAGGTTTTCCAGCCACGCTGGAGGAGCATGACATGAGGCGCAGGGAACTCCATGTCTACCCGCATGTTGCCGTTACAGCAACCCCTCATGTGCAGCTTCAACCCCGGTGGTTTTTCTACCTCCATCGCCCTTGCGAAAGGGGTAGGGAGCCTAAGGCGGCTATGCGGGGACCCACGTAGCTTGACGATGAACTCCAATGGCTGGTCCTCGACATGACCCTCCATCGGAGCCAGGGCGACCGAGGGAGTAGCGACTAGAGCGCCTCCACGCCCTCCTCGGCCCCGAGCACCACGACAGCCGCACCTACGTCCTATGATACCACCTTGAGCGCTGGATTCGTCTCCTACATCCCCAACTAGGGGGCAGGAAGGCGCTCCCGAGAAGAGACTCTCGTCATCACCGCTGGAGTTCGACCACGTCCTCTTCCCCTCACCATAGTGGAAGAAGGAAGCAGGAAGAAGGAGGAAATGTGTGTGCGTGAGCCCCTCGTCTACGCCCCCCTTTTTATAGGGGAGCATGGCCGGGGGCTGGCTCCTCACCACCCAGGAGGCAACCGCCCCACTCCACCAATCCAGTCCCTCTATGCCGCGGACGACATCCAGAATAAACGACCGCCCTCCTGCGCCTATCCACGGTGCTGAGCTTTCTACCATGGCACTCATTCCCGCACCCCTACGCGTCCGCCACCAACCCTACGCAATGCATGCAGCGTACGTGGTAGAAACGGCAGGAGTAGTGGGATGGCTAAAATGGCAGTTACCTCCTCGTGAACGTGCGCGGCCCGCGGGCCATTACGTGGGTAACCCCACGTCGTCATGCAGCGTACGTGGTAGAAACGGCAGGAGTAGTGGGATGGCTAAAATGGCAGTTACCTCCTCGTGAACGTGCGCGGCCCGCGGGCCATTACGTGGGTAACCCCATGTCGTCCCAAACGACGCACGGGAATACCATAAATTGATTCAATTATAGGTTAATGAAGAAGCAACGAAGATGTCCAGGGAGACATGAATCCCATTATGGCATGTCTAAAGTGTTCACCTGTGTATTTGTTAGGGCCTACCCCAATGATGCCCTGCGGCACGTACGGGCCAGGCCCGGGGGCTCCTGTCGGTGCAACAAACATTTGCGTTTGTTGCCTAGACCCATACACAGGCATACTAACATCCTACAAAGCAAGACCAAGTCAGAGAAACCGCTATTTGTGAGACCAAGGAGCGGATCAAGAAGACCGAGTCAATATACGAGATAACAGAGCACCACCTTGGGAAGGCCTCCTTGCCGGGCGGGAGGGCCCGGCCAGGTCAAGACCACCCCAAGGGCAAGTTCAAGATTGCCCCAGCAGGATTGTCGGGCCGCCAAGGGCAAGAACTCCCGCCAAGGCACCACCTCTCCACCGCACCACAACGCAAATCACTTATCAATGTGGTATCGAGCCTCCAGATGAATAGGTGGCTTCCACTAAGCACGTGGAGGGCCGTTGGAAGACAGGTTATCCCCACATGACACCCGTCCAGAGGCGTGACGAACAGATAAGCAGAAGATGATTAAGCGGCATGGCAGGCTTGCCGGGCTTCACCCTCAGTGTTGAGGATATAACCATTAGAGTCACCCGCCCAGGAGGGGCCGGGTTACGTCATAATGATCATCACGTGAAGCCCAGTACCAAGCTTGAGGACGGCGGGTCAGTAATGGGCTTAAGACCCGGAGATGGCTTAAGGCTCGTAGTGATAAACCGCCGTTATGGCAAAACTTGTAGTGTAAGGCAAGAATAGTTAAGAGTCCGAGCCGGACACTGTTATAAGTCGGCCGGGACTCTGACAGCCGCTGGGCGTCAACCTCTCTATATAAAGGGACGACCCGGCGGCGGTTTGGGACAAGTAAGATCAAATCGATAACCAGGCAGGGCGGTTTAGCTCCTGGTCGTCGAAACCCTAATCAATACAACCTCAACTGGACGTAGGCTTTTACCTTCACTGTAAGGGGCCGAACCAGTATAATCCTCGTGTCCTTTGTCCCGCTTAACCCCTTTAAGCTTCCTAGCTGCGATGGCTCCACGACTAAGTCCTTGCACGAGGACATCTGCCGTGATAATTCCACGACAGTTGGCACCCACCGTGGGGCCAGCGCACGGTGGATTTGAGTTCTTGAAGGGCAGCTTTGAAGGGCTCAAGGGATACGCTGTGAGCCGGATGACCAAGAGTCGTCGCGGCAAGCTCTACATCGATGATGCAAACTAGGGCCCCGACGCTGGCTCAATTGTGTACAGGTACCGGGTCCCCTTCGGCGGAATCCATGTCTTTATTGGCAAGATTGGTGAGCCGGGCCTTGAGCCGGACCTCTGCGCCGATCTCATCGAGACGGCTCAGCGTGCATGACCCGCCCGGACTCTGCCTGCCTTGAAGCATGCTTTCGTGGGATGCGTCCATGGAGGACTCTCTGAAGGATCTGGATCTGGCGAGGAGACGGCCGCTCGCTCTGACGGCGAGTCATCCACAGAGGAGACCGACTCGTTATACCAACTTCAAGATGGCAGGCTCAGGGGTTGTTCTGATGGCGACAATATTCCGGACCCCTTTGAGCCGCCGAGCCGGGTTGGAATCTTCATGGCTGGCGCACAACCTGTTCAAAACCCCGCCGCTGGAACAGGAAGCCCTGTGCCCTCGCCGGCTCAGGTGCTGATGGATCTCACAGACAAGATAACGGCCCTGTTAACCGCTACGGTCGCCCCAGCAGATCAAGCTCAGCATGACGCGGAGGTGGCACAGTTAAGGTTGGATCTAGCAAAAGCCAAGGAGGATCTGGTGGCGGAAGGGATCAGGATGGCTGCGGAGAGGGCGGCTCTTGACGCCCAGACTCAGCTGATTCAGGCACAGTCTTTCCGGCTCACGATGGATCAGAACGCGTCCAATGAGGTCATGAGAAGGAGGCATCAAAAGGCCCACTCTCGACTCCCTCCGGTTTACGATCCTCGAAACCTCTTCAACACACCTGGTGCAGGGCCCAGTAACCCGCCAGAGATCACGGCACCCGGGGCTGGAGCGTCAATTCAGCCCCAAGTGATGGGGCCTCCCCGGGTGAGCGCCTCCCCGCCTCAGTACGTGCCGATACCACCGGGTCATTATGCCAACCCATTGGAAAACATGGTCGCCGCGGCGGCGCGACTGGCGGCTCTCCCAATCGATGGCGACTCTCCGACAGCGGTGGAAACCCGCCGGGTCAGAGAACTCCTTCAGACGGCTCTGGCGCAATAGGAGGCGTATTCATATAGCTGGGACAGGATTCATTCAACCCCTCGTCCAGGCCGGAGCCCGAGTTATAGTAGGCACATGATCTCAGCGACCGGCTCTAGCAATGTCCGACGCCGTGATTTGCCTCCAGGCCACGGCCCGGTTCATGACAGAGCTTTTAATGCGGTAGACCAAGACAGAGCGCGACGAGAGGCGGAGCAGGCGGCTCAGTTGACGGCTTACCAGCCACTCCCGGCTTATCCGACGGCTTCCATCGACGCGGGTATACCTACGAGGACTGGAGGTGTTCCTTGTCTGGTGCCGGCTCTCCGTAATGAACGTCTGCCCAAGGATTTCAAAGGGCCGAGGAAGGTACCTAATTACACGGCTGATTTACAACCCGGAGCATGGATCGAGAGTTACGAGATGGCTATGGAGTTGCTGGAGGTCAGCGAAGCGGCAATGGCCAAGTACTTCACCATGATGTTAGATGGGACTGCCCACACTTGGTTGAAAGGATTGCCACCGAACTCTATCGGGTCTTGGGCTGAGCTAAAAGCCCGGTTCATCCAAAACTTCAAAGATACATGTAGGCAATCTATGTCAATTGTGGACTTGACTAACTGTAACCAGCAGGAGGGTGAGTCTACAACCCATTGGGTTCGCCGGGTCAAAGAGATAATACATTCATCTGATAAGATGGATGCCGGCTCTGCAGTCTTAATGTTGGAGCAGAATTGTCGTTTTGCGCCCTTGAAGATGAAGCTCGGGCGGCTCAAGCGTGATTGCAATGATATGGGTACGCTGATGGCGGCTCTGGTCAAGTACGCTGACTCTGATAGTACCAAGGATCCCGCGTCGGATGATGAAAGGACGGGGAAGGGAAAACGGAACGGCAATGGCAAGGGCCCCCAGCATAACCCGGCGAACCAAGGAGGTAACAAGCGTAAGGCTGATAGCAGTATGGAATTTGTGGCCAACGCCAATTCACGGGGTAACAATCACCGGCGCAAGGGGAGACCACCTCCCCAAGCCGGCGGGTCAGGCCCGACGCTTGAACAATTGCTGAATGAGCCTTGCCCAAGGCATGGCTCTAGGGAAAAGCCAGCCACATATCTATGGAAGGACTGTGCAATCATGAAGGCCTTTAAAAATTCCAATGCTTTCAATAGCAACAGTGGCCCGGGCGGCGGTTCAAATTCCAATAATCAGAATGTTCAAGGGGGCTTTAATCAGCAGTCCGGCCAGGGTCATCAGTAGCAGCAGGGGGGATATCAAACCAATCCAAAGCAGCTCAATGGTGGACAGTATCACGTGTTTACCACCAGTCTGTGCAAGCGAGATCAGAAGCTTCATAAAAGGGTTGTGAATGCTGTTGAGCCGGCGGTTCCACACTATTTAAGATGGTCTGAGCAGCCTATTGTATGGAGTAGGGAAGATCATCATCCCCGGGTTGATAATCCGGGTCACCTGGCCCTGGTGGTGGCTCCTCAGGTGGGGGGATATAAGTTCACTAAAGTGCTCATGGACGGAGGCAGCAGCATCAACATTCTCTATTATGAGACCTTCCGTCGTATGGGATTGACTGATAAGAACCTCAGTCAGTCCAATACTGTTTTCCATGGGGTAGTGTCTGGTAAGTCGGCATATCCAGTTGGTAAGATCGAGCTGGAAGTGGCTTTTGGAGATGAGTACAACTACAGGGCGGAAAAATTAACCTTTGAGGTGGTTAAGATAAGAAGTCCGTATCATGCTTTATTTGGGCGGCCCGCTTATGCCAAGTTCATGGCACGGCCGTGTTACGTGTATTTGCAGCTCAAGATGCCGGGTCACAATGGGATCATTACGGTTCATGGCAGCCGAAAGATAGCCTTGGAGTGTGAGGAAGGTGACGCGGCTAACGCAGAATCTGTTTGTGCCACAGAGGAGTTGAAGTTTTACAAGGACAATGTTGACCCGGCAGATATGACGTCTTTGAAAAAGCCAACCACGGAGCATGAGCCGGTAATGAAATTTAAATCAACTGATGAGACTAAACTTGTTGATTTTGTTCCAGGTGACTCATCTCAGCAGTTCAGCATCAGTGCCAATCTGGATCCGAAATAGGAAGGCGCGCTCATCTAGTTCATCCGTGAGAACAGGGACATCTTTGCGTGGAAACCTTCTGACATGCCAGGTGTACCTAGAGAACTCGCTGAGCACACTCTCAACATTGATCCGAAATTTAAGCCGGTCAGGCAATTCCTCCGGCGGTTTAATGAGGAGAGGCGGAAAGCCATCGGGGAGGAAGTAGCCCGGCTCTTGGTGGCCGGGTTTATCGTGGAAGTCTTTCATTCAGAGTAGTTAGCTAACCCGGTGCTCGTGCTCAAGAAGAACGGCACCTGGCGGATGTGTGTGGATTACACGGATTTGAACAAGGCCTGTCCGGCTGATCCTTTTGCTCTCCCCCGTATTGATCAAATTATTGATGCTACGGCGGGTTGTGAACGCTTAAGTTTTTTGGATGCTTATTCTGGATACCATCAGATTAAAATGGCAGTTAAGGACCAGGAGAAGACGGCGTTCATCACTCCCTTTGGAGCCTTCTGTTATGTATCTATGCCTTTTGGGCTCAAGAGTGCACAGGCGACATACCAGCGTTGTGTGCAGAATTGTCTTCATAACCAGATTGGGCGTAACATTCATGCCTATGTGGATGATATCGTGGTTAAATCCAGGGAGAAGGAGACCTTGGTAGATGATCTTAAAGAAACCTTTGACAATCTCCGGGTTTACAAGATGATGCTTAACCCGGCCAAGTGTGTTTTTGGTGTTCCCGTAGGCAAGCTCTTGGGTTTTCTGGTTTCTCACAGAGGCATTGAAGCTAACCCGGAAAAGATCAAAGCAATCACCTCTATGGCTAAGCCGGCGTGCATAAACGACGTCCAGCGTCTGGCGGGCCGCATCGCTGCTTTGAGCCGGTTTATAAGCCGTTTGGGTGAAAAGGCCATGCCACTGTACCAGTTGATGAAGAAAACAGATGACTTTATCTGGAATGATGCTGCTAATGCTGCTTTTGAGGATTTGAAGAGATAGCTGGCTGAGCCCCCAGTCCTTGCTGCTCCTGTTGACAAGGAGCCCTTATTGCTGTATGTAGCCGCTAACACACGAGCCGTCAGTGTGGCTGTGGTGGTGGAGCGTAAGGAAGAGGGTAAGGAGTATCCGGTTCAGCGGCCGGTTTACTACGTCAGCGAAGTACTCATTGAGTCCAAACAACGGTATCCACATTGGCAGAAGCTTGTCTATGGGGTATTCATGGCAAGCCAGAAGCTTAAGCATTATTTCCAGGGTCACCCTATCACTGTGGTTAGTTCTGCTCCCCTAGGAGATATCATCCAAAACAGAGAAGCCACAGGAAGAGTGGCTAAGTGGGCTATAGAACTTGGGCCTCATGGTCTGAAATACGTGCCACGCACTGCTATCAAATCTCAAGCATTGGTGGATTTCATCAACGATTGGACCGAGCTGCAGGCGCCTGAAGAGAAACCGGATAATACATACTGGACTATTCACTTCGACGGGTCTAGGCAATTGGAGGGCTCGGGGGCTGGAGTTGTGTTAGCTTCCCCTCGAGGTGACAAGTTTTGCTATGTGCTACGATTGATGTTTCCCTGTACTAACAATGCGGCTGAGTACGAGGCCTTGCTCCATGGTCTTCGGATGGCTAAGGAGATGAGCTTAAGCCGGGTAAGGTGCTTTGGCGACTCAGACTTAGTGGCCCAACAAGTGTCAGGCAAGTGGGATTCCAAGGACCCTCTCATGGCGGCTTATTGCCGCGAAGTTGATGCCATAGCTGGACATTTTCAGGGTTACCAAGTAGAGCACATCGATCGCAGGAGGAACGAGGCGGCTGATGCATTAAGCCGGCTGGGCTCTCAGCGAAAGCCGGTGCCGCCTAATACTTTCTTGGACATTTTTCATAACCCTTCTGTTAAGTTGTCTACAGAGGAAGACCTGGCTGTTCCTGACCCGGAGGCACAGTTGGTGGCGGCTCTCCACATTACCCCAGACTGGACAGTACCATACTTGGCTTACATGACCCGGGGAGAATTGCCTGAGGATGAAACTTTGGCCAGACAAATAACCTGGCGGTCTAAGTCCATGATAATTATCAATGGCGAGCTGCATCGTCGCAGTGTCACTGGAACTTTCCAGCGTTGTGTTTCCCCTGAGGAAGGTCAAGAAATTTTACGTGAAATTCACGAGGGGGATTGTGGCCATCATGCTGGCTCAAAATCCCTTGTGGCCAAGGCTTTTCATCATGGTTTTTATTGGCTGACGTCTCATGCTGATGCAGAGGATTTGGTCAGTAAATGTGACGGATGCCAGAGGTTCTCGCGACGGGCTCATGTGCCGGCTCAAGAATTGAGGATGATTCCAATTACTTGGCCGTTTGCGGTCTGGGGGCTTGATATGGTTGGGCCTTTTAAAAGATCTAAGGATAAGAAGACCCAGCTCCTGGTGGCGGTCGATAAGTTCACAAAGTGGGTTGAAGCAGAGCCAGTTAGTAAGTGTGACGCGGCCACAACGGTTCAGTTCATGAAAAGGGTGATATTTGCCTTTGGTTTTCCACACAGCATTATAACTGACAATGGTACCAATCTGTCTAAAGGCGCCATGGAGGAGTTTTGTCAACGAGAGCATATTCGACTTGATGTTTCATCAGTGGCTCACCCTCAATCCAATGGTCAAGCTGAGAGAGCCAATCAGGAAATCTTGAAGGGCATCAAGCCCCGGCTTTTGGTCCCTTTGCAACGGACGCCGGGTTGTTGGGTGGAGGAGTTACCCTCCGTGTTATGGAGCATCAATACTACTCCTAACAGGTCTACGGGTTACACGCCTTTCTTCATGGTTTATGGAGCGGAGGCGGTCCTCCCTAGCGACATCCGTCATGACTCGCCTCGAGTGGCGGCTTATGTTGAGGCGGATAATGAGCGGGCGCGCCAAGATGCTCTTGACTTGTTGGACGAACAGCGTGATGTGGCAGCGGCTCGCTCGGCAATTTACCAACAAGACCTGCGCCGCTATCACAGCCGCCGGGTTAAGTCCAGAGTCTTCCAGGAAGGTGATCTGGTGCTCCAGCTCATCCAAGATCAAACAGATGCACACAAGTTATCCCCGCCTTGGGAAGGGCCCTTTGTGGTCAGCAAGAACTTGTACAACGGGTCATACTACCTTATCGATGTTCGGGAGCACAAAGATTCACGTAAGTCGGAGGAAGAGACTCGTCGGCCATGGAACATAGCTCACCTTCGGCCTTATTACACTTGAGCCACCGGCTCTCATAATGTACATATTTCTATAACCATGTATATATTATGATAAATAATAAAGCAGGACCTCTGTCCTTTTCTCCTCCAAAGGTAAATGTGTTATTTCCATTACAACAGTACATGGTCACTTGGAGGTGGATCCGGCTTACGATCGTATTCGAATCTAGCCGTTAAGAATATGATCACTTGGGGGCTTCCTGTTCAAACATAGGTCGTATTTGAACCAAAGAGAACATAGCTGTCGATACCCATTTGATTGGCATATTACCGAGCTCATTGGGGAGTTTTTCTTGATCATATTTGAATCATAGCTCAACCCCTTTGGGAACCGACGTGGATCGTATTCGAATCAGCGTCGTTAAACAACTATTAAGGTCATTTGGGGGCTTCCTGTTCAAACATAGGTCGTATTCGAACCTAAGAGAACATAGCTGTCGGTACCCTCTTGATCGGCAACGCCAAAGCCACTGGGGGCTATATGATCGCATTTGAATCTTAGCTTAACCCCTTTGGGACGGTTCTCTGGTCGTATTCGAACCAGAAGCCCCTAAGTTTTGATCTTTTGGTTTGCAACAAGTTCTTCTAATCATATCAACAGTGTGCAAGGGCGGTTCTTACTCCGCCGGCTTAACTTTGATTAACAATGTTGATAGCACACAATAAGCATTATCGATGCTGGTGAACCGGAGTTGAGTTCTCAACCTCATTATTTGAGTCACATAAACCGGAAGTGTACTTGAAGGTATGCTATTATGGTTACCTCGAGGATATAATTGAGAGCCGGTCTTTTACGGCTTTGGTTCATATTCCGGGTTATATGTAAAATATATGCCTCTCGGTGCGGAAGGCCGCCTAGAGACTTGTGATTTGTTTTCTATGCAGGACAATGAAAGACGGTTCTTTAAACTTAAGGAAAGTAAATGATCAAACATAACCCGGAGGAATATAAAAGAGCAGCTTCAACGGAGTTAAGCACTCCACACGTGCACGATGGCACGATAAAATTAAGTGTTTGTCCTACTCTATTACAGGACTCCCCGAGTCCGAAAGGTGAGGCATTGTTTTTAAAGCGTAGCCATGAGCCGCCTAAGAAATCAAGGTGCTTGTTGGGTTGTAGCTCCCGGCTCATCCCTCTCCGCTCCTCCGGCTGTTTCCATGACCTGGAAGGTTGATGATTTCCAGTCAATGCCGCTCAAAGCTTCAAACTGAGCCTCATCATCAATTAACCCGGCCGGGTCAACTTCTGGGGCAAAGGTATGCTTACGAGTCGGAGGGATCAGGCTGATTGCTTCATAGCATGGAGTTGGGATCCTCTGATTCTCCACGTCATAGCCCGGCTGATACTTGGTAAGGTCTGTGTCATTCCCAATCAAGGTGGCCACCGGGCGCACGCTCTTCACACAGGCGGCGAAGTCTTTCTGGTCAAAGGGGGTGCCGTCTTCCTTTAGGCTAGGGTATCCAAGAGCGATGTCGGCCGGGTCCAGCTCCGGTAGAAACGCCTTGGCCCGGCTCAGAGCAGCTATAGCTCCGGCTCTTGCAGAAGCCCGTCTCAGTTCTTGGAAGCGCTGAGGAAGTACGGCAAGCCGCCTGAGTACATCTGCCAGGTGAGTGGGAACTTCATTGGACAGAGCCACAACGGCTAAAGCACGTTGTGACCCGATGTAAAGTTGCTCCACCAAAGTGTAAACCGCCTTCAGTTTGGTCAGCACGTTCTGGTTGAGGTTGGAACTCCTGGGACCTGCATTGCAAAGTCAAGTGAGCTGATGGCAATGGTGGGACTTATCAGACATAAATGATGTAAACTTGTTAGAAGCTTACAAAGTAACTTACCGAAGATTGCGGCGACCATCTGCGATACATGGCATTTTAAGCCGGAGAGTTCGGCGGTTCTTTCAGTAAGAGCAGCCTCTGCTTGTTCGGCCCGGCTGACCAAGGCAGTCTTCTCATCGGCCCAGGCTTTTCTCTCTGTTTCAAATTTTTTTTCTTCAGTTTTTCTTGTGGAGAGACACTGAGCTCAAACTTGGCATTGGCCTTCTGGGTCTCATTTTCCTGAGTCTTCAGGCGGGTCTTCAGTTCAGAGATTTCCGACTCAAGTTTCTTGCAGGCAGCCTGTACAAGTTCCGGGTTACAGTTTAGTGATTATCATGCAATATTTAAGTCCCAAGCACTTTGCAAGCAAAGACGCTTGGCACTTGGGGGCTAATGTAGGCTGAGAAGTTTTATTTACAGTGCCGGTTCATGAAAATAAGTCCCAAGCACTTTGCAGGCAAAGGTGCTTGGCACTTGGGGGCTAATGGGCAAAGTTGCTCATTTACTTGCTTAAAACATAAGGTAAAAGACCGGTTCACCTAGGCTGTCTAACCCGGCCCTTGAGTGTCACCAGGTAAGCCGGTATTAAGTCTAAAACATACTCTATCATAAGTAGTAGACTTGGGGGCTAGCATGGTAAGGATGATTATGGAGTAAACAAGAGAATTATACCTCAGATTTTTGCTGTATCTGCTTCACCGTGCCAATTTCCAGGTCCCGGCTGTGGTGCACTTGACCAATATAACCAGTGACAATATCTCCAATGCTCAAGTTAGCATAGTCAGTGATATCCAGTCTGGCCCTGCGGCGCTCCAGCAGTTCTTCCTTAGCAGAGCATCTAGCCAGCACAGTGGGTCTTCCCGGATCAACAAATTCGATCCGGGTAATCACCACATCCGGGTCATCGGCCGGTTGAGCTGGGCTGGGAATCTCCGGGTTGACAGAACCCTCCATGGTTTGTTCTTCAGTTGGAGCAGCGGTTTCTGGGGCTGGTGCAGATGGCGGCTCAGAGGCACAGGCGTTGGGTTCAGTCAAGACCGGCTCTTCGACCGGGTTACTTTTCTTTGCCCTCTTGCTGAGCTTTGCTTGTGCACTGAAAGTCAAAAGTTTAGTGCAAAAACATGAGTAGGATAAGCACAAAGTAAGCTGATCATCATTACCCGGGAGCGGTCTTGAAAGCCGGCAAGTTAGATTGCATGGAGTCCCCGGAGGAAGGTGAAGTTTCCTGATAGTTTGAATCAGAAGAATTGAGTGGTTGATGAGTGACGCCCGCCAAAGGATGAAAAGGATATAAGTTGGAGATAACCTCGGTCCGGAGCTTCCTTGATGCTTCAGGTAAGCCGGAGGAGAGGTCTGCTTCCTTGTTGGCCCGGGTTTGCCTCCGGCTCTCATGAATCTGTCGCTTCAAAAGAAATTGAGGATCTTCATAAGATAAAGGATGTGAAAATCTTACTTTCCGGGTTACTCTTCGGACTTTCAGCCTTGGCAAGGGCTCCGAGTCGGAAGAAAGTATAGTTACCTCTTCAATCACCGGGTTACTCACTCTGGTATCATCCTGCTGATAATCAGTGTCAATGAGGTGGTTAAAAACAGACAAAAGAGCCAAAGAAGAGCCTAAAGAATCAAGGGTTACCTCTGACTCGGAGGTGTCTTCCAGGTGAAGCGGGTTCGAGGCGCTAGGCTTGCTCCCCTTCTTGCGGGGAGCGGCTCTCCCGGCGGCTTTTTTGACCTTCCTGGCTTTTTTAGCAGCCTCATGGTCATACCCGACCTTCCAGAACTTATCATTAGCCTGAAAAATACAACAAAGGTTTCTTGAAGTTAAGACGAAAATTGTTAAAATGGAAAGTAAGGTGTTCAGATCAGTGGCTTACCGCCGGAGCCGGGTTAGCTTTGCAGAAGGGGCTTAAGCCTGTCCTCCCGCAATCTGCTAAGCTCTCGTTTAGAAGGGACTTGGTCATGTCATCAACGACGTCCTCAGGTAAGTCGTTGGGGCTGTGCCGAAGAGGATCATCCTTCCGGCCCGTGTAATCCCACATTAAGCCGCGGCGGCGGCTTAGAGGGATCACCCGCCAAGCAATCCAGACTCGGACCAGATCAACACCGTTAAGGCCGTTTCCCAGAAGAGCTTTAATCTTGTTGATGGTGGGGATAAGTGGTTGACGCTCAGCTTGAGATAATTTGTCTAGCAGGGGGTGATTTGACTCCAGACGCAGGGCGCGAAAGCCGGGCAGAGGGTTCTCATCAGCCGGAGAAGTATCCTGGCAGTAGAACCATGTCTGATTCCAGTCCTTTGGGTGGCTTGGCGGCTCAGCATAAGGAAAGAGACAATCCCTTCGCCGTTGAATTGATATTCCACCAAGTTCCAACCTAGGCCCGTTGGCGCATTCATTCTGGCGGTTCAGGTAAAATAACTCCCTAAAGAGTAGCAAGCTGGGTTCCTCTCCAAGGTATACCTCGCAGAACACTTGAAAGTTACAAATGTTCGACACGGAATTGGGTCCAATGTCTTGAGGTCGCAGATCGAAAAAGTGCAGAACATCTCTGAAGAACTTTGAGCCGGGAGGTGCAAAACCCCGGCTCATGTGATCGGCAAATATAACAACCTCTCCGTCTTTTGGTTGAGGTCTTTCTTCGGACGGGTCAGGGGCACGATAGGACATGACCTCCTTCTTAGGCAGGTAACCCGTCTTCACGAAGTCATCTAAGGTATTATCAGTGACGTTGGATCTCACCCAGTTGCACGTAATGAGTGCCTTGGGAGCCTTGGGCGGCATTGTGAAAGACGGAAGCCTATGATAAAAAAGAAAGTTTCCGGTTCAAATTTAAGCCGGAGGAAGATTTCAGTTCAGTATTCAAGATGGCGGCTTATGAAGGGGCCTAATGGTATATGGCTAATTGTGTCGGGTTATCTAAGCCGCTGTGGATATTGTAAGTAATTCAGGTTGTTTAAAACTCTATTATGAATGAGCCGGAAATTTCACAAAGCATGGCCTCTTTTAAGCCGGCGATATGAGCCGCCGTGGCTAACAGATGCAGGTTTTTGTCTAAGTGTTGCACAAACAAGTTTCACATATCACAGGGATTATTTTGGATCAAACGGTCGTTTGGAAAGAAAAAATTTCTAGACCTAAAAACTGATACAGAGAAGTTCATAATCTCTAAATGAGGTCTTGTTGCGGACAAAGGGGATTTACTAGCATAAAAATGAGTGAGAAACCACTACCGCAGGAGTTCTATCCTACTTTTCGGATCAAAAGAGGTCGCGGTGGAAGAACTGTGAAGAACTCGAGATGAACTACGAAGAACAGGGGAGAACGACAGAACCCTAATGCGAATCTACTGTATGGGGTGGCAAGAACTTACTGGCGCTGATGAGCTGCGGAGGTTGCCGCCGTTTCTCTGGACCAGTTCAGGGTGATGCAGCGGCCGAGGTTGAGGAAGACAAGGGGCGCGGCGGCGGCAGCGGCGGAGCTCGAGCTCTGGGGCGTCAGAGGAGGAAGACGAGAGATCGAGAAGTAACGAAGGCCTATGGGCCAGGCCTATTTATAAGGGACGGCTCATAAATGGGCGCGAGAAATGAGGAGGCTGGAGACATGATTATCTTGCCGCGGAAACGCCTCGATTCTCGGGATGGTTATTAAGATAAGATCCGTTGGGATATGACAGAATAAAAAATGAATTTAATGGAAGATGACGTCATGGCCGGTTACCAAGAATCCAGAAGATGACGTCACGGCGGGTTATAACCTTTGCACAAGCAGAAGCCGGAAGATTTTGAAGATTTTTTGAAGATTGACATGAACCGGTTCGAATCAATCTGGGGCCTAATGTTGAGGATATAACCATTAGAGTCACCCGCCCAGGAGGGGCCGGGTTACGTCATAATGATCATCACGTGAAGCCCAGTACCAAGCTTGAGGACGGCGGGTCAGTAATGGGCTTAAGACCCGGAGATGGCTTAAGGCCCGTAGTGATAAACCGCCGTTATGGCAAAACTTGTAGTGTAAGGCAAGAATAGTTAAGTGTCCGAGCCGGACACTGTTATAAGTCGGCCGGGACCCTGATAGCCGCTGGGCGTCAACCTCTCTATATAAAGGGACGACCCGGCGGTGGTTTGGGACAAGTAAGATCAAATCGATAACCAGGCAGGGCGGTTTAGCTCCTGGTCGTCGAAACCCTAATCAATACAACCTCAACTGGACATAGGCTTTTACCTTCACTGTAAGGGGCCGAACCAGTATAATCCTCGTGTCCTTTGTCCCGCTTAACCCCTTTAAGCTTCCTAGCTGCGATGGCTCCACGACTAAGTCCTTGCATGAGGACATCTACCGTGATAATTCCACGACACTCAGCATGACACCTAGTAGTGCAATTAATGCACTTTGTCCTAACTGCGAGAGTTAGGTATGATAGCACTTTTAGCTATCTAATCACCATATAAAGACTGTTTTGCCATTGTGGTTACCCCTTGAACTATAAAAGGAGTCCCATGGAAAACTAGAGAGGGATTTGGACCCCCTCACACTTGTACGCGCGTAGCTGCTCCGCTGAGGCAACCTTGTCGGGCTTGAGCGTTGCGTGTTGTTGTGATTCCATCATTCAATCCACCAAAAGTAGGAGTAGGGTTTTACGCTTCACGGCGGCCCGAACCTGGGTAAAAACCTCCAGTGTCATTGTCGTCATGCTGCCCCATGGCTTCGCTCTTTGTGCAACGTGATCTCCCCCTTGCCGAACCACAAAGGGGCTCATGGCCCCATAGGTGATCGTGTTCACCCATGACAATGGGTGTTAATCACATGGCGATGTGAACTAGATTATTGACTCTAGTGCAAGTGGGAGAGTGATGGAAATATGCCCTAGAGGCAATAATAAAGTTGTTATTATTATATTTCCTTATTCATGATAAAGGTTTATTATTCATGATAGAATTGTATTGACCGGAAACTTAAAATACATGTGTGAATACATCAACAAATACCGTGTCCCTAGTGAGCCTCTACTAGACTAGCTCGTTGCTCAAAAGACCGTTAAGGTTTCCTAACCATAGACATGTGTTGTCACTTGATAATGGGATCACATCATTAGGAGAATGATGTGATGGACAAGACCCAACCGTTAGCATAGCATATGATCGTTCAGTTTATTGCTACTGCTTTCTTAATGTCAAATACATGTTTCTTCGACCATGAGATCATGCAACTCCCAGACTCTGGAGGAATACCTTGTGTGCTATCAAACGTCACAACGTAACTGGGTGATCATAAGATGTTCTACAGGTATCTCCGAAGGTGTCTGTTGAGTTGGCATGAATCGAGATTGGGATTTGTCACTCCATGTATTGGAGAGGTATCTCTGGGCCCTCTCGGTAATACATCATCACAAGAAGCTTGCAAGCAAAGTGACTAAGGAGTTAGTTACGAGATGATGTATTATGGAACGAGTAAAGAGACTTGCCAGTAATGAGATTGAACTAGGTATAAAGATACCGACGATCGAATCTCGGGCAAGTAACATACCGACAGACAAAGAGAATTACGTATGTTGTCATAAAGGTTCAACCGATAAAAGATCTTCATGGAATATATAGGAATCAATATAGGTATCTAGGTCTCGCTATTGGTTATTGACTGGATAGGTGTCTCGGTCATGGCTACATAATTCCCGAACCCGCAGGGTCGCACGCTTAACGTTCGTTGACGCTAGAGTACTATAGGGATATTTGATGAGTGGTAACCAAATGTTGTTTGGAGTCTTGGATGAGATCCCGGACGTCACAAGGAGTCTCGGAATGGTCGAGATATATGGGAAGTCATATTTTGGGTTCCGGAAAAAGGTGTAGTTTTTTCGGTATTGTACCGGGAAGCTTCCAGAAGGTTCTGGAGGATTCCGGAGGGGTCCGGAAGTCCAAAAATGGGTCCACCACGACCCCAAGGGCTAGCATGGTCTGTGGGGAGGTGCCCTTGCCTTATTGGGATAGGCGCACCAAGTCCTCAAAAGCCCATGTGGCTAGGGAAGGCAAAAAAGGAAGGAGTCCTAGTAGGAATAGGATTGGACTTGGAGTCAAGTCCTCTCCCCCTTAGTTGTGTCCTAGGGCTTGGAGGGGTTGTTTCCCACGCCCCTCCACCTATATATAGAGGGGAGGGGGCGCCCCAAGAGCACACACCAAGCCCTTGGTGCCCTCTCTCTCTCTCTCTCTCTCTCTCTCTCTCTCTCTCTCTCTCTCTCTCGTTACTCCGTAGTTCCACCGCCTCGTCCCGGTGACACTTAGCGAAGCGCTGTCGGTGCTCCACCACCATCATCACCACCACGCCGTAGTGTTGGTTGCAAACCCATCTACTTCTCCTCTCTCACTTGTTGGATCAAGAAGGAGGAGACTGTTGGGGAACATAGCATGCAATTTCAAGAAAAATCCTACGATCACGCAAGATCTATCTGGGAGATGCATAGCAACGAGAGGGGAAGAGTGTGTCCACGCACTCTCGTAGAACAAAAGCAGAAGCATTAGGTTAATGCAGTTGATGTAGTAGAATGTCTTTGTGATTCAACCGATCAAGTGCCGAACGTATGGCACCTCTGAGTTCAGCACACGTTCAGCTCGATGACGTCCCTCGAACTCTTGATATAGCAAAGTGTCGAGGGAGAGTTTCATCAGCACGACGGCGTGGTGACGGTGACGGTGATGTGATCCGCGCAGGGCTTCGCCTAAGCACTACGACGCTATGACCGGAGGAGTAAACTGTGGAGGGGGGCACCACACACGGCTAAGAGAACAACTGTTGTGCTTTGGGGTGCCCCCCTGCCCCCGTATATAAAGGAGGAGGGGAGGAGGCCGCCAGCCCTAGGGGGCGCACCATGGGGGGAAACCGAATAGGACTCCAAGTCCTATTCGGCCCCCCTTCCTTTCTTACGGGGGGGTAAAGGGGAAGGAGAGGGAGGAGGAGAAGGAAAGAGGGGCGCCGCCCCCTCCCCTAGTCCTATTCGGACTCCCTATGGGGGGGCACGGCCACCCCTTGTGGGCTGCCTCCTCTCTCCCATATGGCCCATGTAGGCCCAATACTTCCCCGAGGGGTTTCAGTAACCCCTCGGTACTCCGAAAAATACCCGAACCACTCCAAAACCATTCCGGTGTCTGAATACCATCTTACAATATATCAGTCTTTACCTCTCAACCATTTCGAGACTCCTCATCATGTCTGTGATCTCATCCAGGACACCAAACAATCTTCGGTCACCAAAACACATAACTCATAAGACAAATCGTCATCGAACGTTAAGCGTGCGTACCCTACGGGTTCGAGAACTATGTAGACATGACCGAGACACATCTCCGATCAATAACCAATAGCGGAACCTGGATGCTCATATTGGTTCCTAGATATTCTACGAAGATCTTTATCGGTCAAACCGCAATGACAACATGCGTCATTCCCTTTGTCATCGGTATGTTACTTACCCGAGATTCGATCGTCAGTATCCTCATACCTAGTTCAATCTCATTACCGGCAAGTCTCTTTACAAGTTCCGTAATATACATCCCGCAACGAACTCATTAGTCACATTGCTTGCAAGGCTTATCATGATGTACATTACCGAGAAGGCCCAGAGATACCTCTCCGATACTCGGAGTGACAAATACTAATCTCGATCCATGCCAACCCAACAAACACCTTTGGAGACACCTCTAGAGCATCTTTATAATCACCCAGTTACGTTGTGATGTTTGATAGCACACAAGGTGTTCCTCCGGTATTCGGGAGATGCATAATCTCATAGTCAAAGGAATATGTATAAGTCATGAAGAAATCAATAGCAATAAAAATTAACGATCATTATGCTAAGATAACGGATGGGTCTTGTCCATCACATCATTCTCTAATGATGTGATATCGTTCATCAAATGACAACACATGTCTATGGTCAGGAAACTTAACCATCTTTGATTAACGAGCTAGTCAAGTAGAGGCATACTAGGGACACTTTGTTTTGTCTATGTGTTCACACATTTATCAAGTTTCCAGTTAATACAATTCTAGCATGAATAATAAACATTTATCATGATATAAGGAAATATAAATAACAATTTTATTATTGCCTCTAGGATTCCTTCAATCTCCCACTTGCATTAGAGTCAATAATCTAGATTACATAGTAATGATTCTAACACCCATGGAGTCTTGGTGCTGATCATGTTTTGCTCGTGGAAGAGGCTTATTCAATGGGTCTACAACATTCAGATCCGTATATATTTTGCAAATATCTATGTCTCCCTCCTTGACTTGATCGCGGATGAAGTTGAAGTGTCTCTTGATGTGTTTGGTTCTCTTGTCAAATCTAGATTCCTTCGCTAAGGCAATTGCTCCAGTATTGTCACAAAAGATTTTCATTGGACCCGATGCACTAGGTATTACACCTAGATCGGATATGAACTCCTTCATCCAGACTCCTTCATTTGCTGCTTCCGAAGCAGCTATGTACTCTGCTTCACACATAGATCCCATCACGAAGCTCTGCTTGGAACTGCACCAACTGACACCTCCACCATTCAATATAAATATGTATCCGGTTTGCGACTTAGAGTCATCGGGATCAGTGTTAAAGCTAGCATCGACGTAACCATTTACGACAAGCTCTTTGTCACCTCCATAAACGAGAAACATATCCTTAGTCCTTTTTAGGTATTTCAGAACGTTCTTGACCGTTGTCCAGTGATCCACTCCTGGATTACTTTGGTACCTCCTTGCTGAACTTATATCAAGGCACACATTAGGTCTGGTACACAGCATTGCATACAGGATAGAGCCTATGGCTGAGGCATAGGGAATGACTTTCATTTTCTCTCTATCTTCTACAGTGGTCGGGCATTGAGTCTGACTCAACTTCACACCTTGTAACACAGGCAAGAACCCTTTCTTTGAATGATCCATTTTGAACTTCTTCAAAACTTTATCAAGGTATGTGCTTTGTGAAAGTCCAATTAAGCGTCTTGATCTATCTCTATAGATCTTGATGCCTAATATATAAGAAGCTTCACCGAGGTCTTTCATTGAAAAATTCTTATTCAAGTATCCTTTTATGCTATCCAGAAATTCTATATCATTTCCAATAAACAATATGTCATCCACATATAATATTAGAAATGCTACAGAGCTCCCTGTCGGTGTCAAAACCGGCTTACTCGGGTAGGGGGTCCTGAACTGTGCGTCTGAGGATCGAGGGTAACAAGAGACAAAGGGGACATGATGTTTACCCAGGTTTGGGCCCTCTTGATGGAGGTAATACCCTACTTCCTGCTTGATTGACTTTGATGAGTACAGGGGTTACAAGAGTTGATCTACCTCGAGATTGTAATGGCTAAACCCTAGATGTCTAGCCTATGTGATTTGTCCTGGCCTCCACGGACTAACCCCTCCGGTTTATATAGACATCGGAGGGGCCTAGGGTTGTACAGAGTCGATTTACAGGGAAAGGAAACTACACATCCGAACGCCAAGCTTGCCATCCACGCAAAGGAGAGTCCCATCCGGACACGGGGGAAGGCCTTCTGTCTTGAATGTTCACGGCCCATCAGTCCGGCCCATGTCGCATAGCCCATACGCACAAGGACCCCATAATCCAGGACTCCCTCAGTAGCCCCTAAATAGTCTTCAATGACGATGTGTCCGGCGCGCAGATTATCTTCGGCATTGCAAGGCGGGTTCCTCCTCTGAATACCCCGAAACAGTCTTTTGAACAAGAGAACGGAATCCGGCTTTGTATAATTGTTACAACCCTCAACCGCAAGGGCGAAGTACTTAAACAAAACAAGTCATGTCTACTGACAGCTTTTTTTGGAGAAATGTTACGTCTGGCCTTATTATTATTTTGAACCATTTTTTGGTCTCCCGCTTCGCGTTTCAAGGCGTGGCCACCAATGACATGTCTTTGTCAAAGCAGAGATCGTGTCCCCTTATTGCGGGATTCTCATCAATACGGGTTTGGGTAATCCAACCGAGCCATTCGTACGACCCCTTGGGAATAGGCGAGTTTTAAGGCTTGTGAGGGGGCGCTTGATATTCACTACCTATATAAGAGGATAAGGACCCATATTTTTACCCCACACCTTCTTCTTCCTCAGCCCTCCCATCCTTGAGCTCCAGTGCCCAAGTTTCTATCTTTTCTGTCGCCACCAAACACTCCAGCCATGTCCGGATCCGGCTCTCAAGGCAAGTGGGTGGCCTCCTCCGTGATGGAGAAGGACATCAAGGAGCTCCGGGAGGCGGGGTACCTGAGTGCGGATGTTGCGCACAGGATCCCTGCCAAGAAGCAGGTCATCCCCACCCCAGAGCCCGGCGAAAGGGTGGTATTTATCCCCCATTTCCTCCGCGGACTTGGATTTCCACTTCACCCCTTCGTCCGCGGCCTCATGTTCTACTACAGGCTAGATTTCCACAATCTAGCCCCAAACTCCTTCCTCCACATCTCGGCGTTCATCGTCGTGTGCGAGGCACTCCTCCGCATCCCCCCCCCCCCCACTGCGGCTTGTGGCTCAAAGTCTTCAATGTGAAGCCGAAGGTGTTTGATGGGCAGCACGCAGACTGCGGAGGCGCCATGGTGAGCAAGCTTCCCAACGTCACCTGGCCAAAAGGGGCCTTCGTGGAGACTGTCAAGATATGGCAGCAGGAGTGGTTCTACATCACCGAACCCCGCGGCGCCAAGTGTGTGGCCACTCCTGAGTTTAGATCTGGACCCCCAATGCGGCTTGCATCATGGACCAACAAGGGTCTGGATTGGTGGTCGACTGGTGAAGTGTTGATGCTGCAAAAGTGCATCAAGAACATTATAGAAAAGAACACCAGCCTCACTAACGTGATCCAGGTGATGTTGTTCCGCCGCACCCTTCCCTGCCAGCGCCGGCCTCTCCACATGCGGGAGTTCAATCCAGCGGGGCCGCAGACATTGCAGTGGTTCTTCGGCACAACGCACGAAGAGATCTGGAAACTGCTGTTCAAGGCCCAGAAGTCATGGCCGGAGACGACCGGCGACATCGGCCTCGACTGTGCTCATCCAGCCACCCCAGTAAGTTTTCTAGTTTCCGAACATAACTTAGTTCAGAAATCAAAGGGGTATGCCGAGACTTCCCTCCTTTAACCAGGGCTGGACGAAGAAGGCGGAGCGGATCAAGTGTCCGGCTCCGCTACCCAAAAACCCAGCTAATCCTCTACTGACGAGGATGCTGGTCCCGGTGCCATATCAGGCATCGTAGAAGAGGGCCAAGAAGAAGGGCAAGGAGCCCAAAGGCGGCCTCCGCCATAAAGGTACTTCGGACGCTGTGTTCAGAGACACCGAAGCTCTCTCCTCCCATGAGGGAGATGAAGACGAAGAGGAGGAGGAGGAAGAGAGCAATTCTCCCCCTAAGGGGAGGAAGAAGAAAAGGGCGGCCTCCGTAGACCTAGAGGCAGAGGCGTCCAAAAGGGGGAAGATATCCCTCTCGGATGGCTCGGACTCGGATGCTGAAGTCATCCCGCAGCGGCGCCCTAGGGCAAAGCCCCTAGCTGAATCGTAAGTATTCAAAGACACTATGCATATATCCAGTCTTTTTCAGATTATAGGATAACATAGTATTATGTATTTCAGTCCGGTCTGTGATCTCCCCCAACAATCGTCGTCTTCGGGGAATTCTTTGGCGCCGGAGATGGTGGAGAGAGAGACACCTCCGCGAGCCTCTCCGCCAACCGCCTCGGACGACACGAAGTGTTGTCCCGAAGAGCCTCTCCAGGTCATGGAGAGGTGCGGGAGGCCGCCAAGATGGCGCCAGAGGGTAATGCCTCAGCTGCCGACAACATGGGGGGCACATCCCCCATGGAGACTGATGGCGAGGGCCTGGACCAGTCCGACCCCCAGCCAAACACCATTCCGGAGACCCACGTGGCTCCGGAATCGGGCGAGCAACCCCCTTCGAAGGAGGGGGGAGCACCAGCTCCACCGGCAACCTCCATCAATCCGGAGGCGCCGGACACTTTGATGGAAGCACTTCGACGTGCTTCCGTCGTGGAGGAGCACCGTACCTTGATGGGTGCGGTGATTCAGAAGGTTCGGTCCGTCAAGAGCGGAATGAACAAAGCTTTCACCAGCCTATTAACAGGCTTCGATGTATGCGATGTAATATTCTTAGCCGCTTTGCATGTGCAAAAAATATGCTCGTGTATAGATAGTAGCCCCTGAGACTCTGTTTGGCTTTTTGAAAAAGGGGCCGGATAGAGGATCAAATATTCGCCGGAGCTAACATACTTGTCTATTTTGATAAACGGGCTTCATTGTTAGCGGCGACCGTCCAGGCCGCCGAAGTATCCGAGCTCAAGCGGAAGCTGGATCTGGCCGATGAGGAGCTTGTCCGCATCAACAAGCTGTTTGATGAGGCACAAGGTATGTTTTGAAAAAGTGTGTACACACCTGAAGTAAAATGCCAATGTGGAGTCTAATCTCCTGTGTTGTCCTGATCATATTTGCAGGTAGTGCGGGCGAGGTCAAGGCCCTGAAGAGCGCCCTCGCCCAAGCCAAGGAGTAGGCGCGGGTGAGCCAAGCGGCCACTGACAAAGCGGCTGCGAATTTAAAGGCCGAGCAGGTCACCCACCGCAAGTATGAGGAGCGGGTGATCGAAGTGGAACGGGAGCTCGAGGATGCCGCCAGCAAGTGCGAGACCTTGGAGGAGGAGAACAAGGCCCAAGCGACCAATCTCACCAAGGCTCTACAGGAGGCCAAGGAGGCGCGGACCGAGTCCCAGGTGGCTCGCGAGGAGATCAAGCAAGCCGAACAGATAGCGGCTGGTAAGCCTTTTCTTTTACAGAGTATATTTGGCGGTCAAAGATATGTTTTGCTAGATCGCCTATGGAGTGCTCCAGACGCCTTTGCGGATCTCCCAAGGAGTGCTACCGACGTCGCACAGTATTTCCGGGCCCAAGATGGGAATGCGACGGAGAAGCTCTTCTGGTCACAGTACCTGGTGCCGGAGCGGCCAGCGCTGCTAAACAACCAGATGATGCAGCTGGCGGAGCTGCATAGGATGTCCGGTTTGGCTATGAAGGACATCATAGTCCGGCTATGGCCAGCCGGACCCATTCCTAGCAGTTACTTCGGCCTGGTCAAGCGGCTCGGCGACGCCTTGCCCTGCGTTGAGGCTGTGAAGCGCTCGGCGTTCATAGAGGGCGCGTGGATGGCCTTTGCCCGTGTCAAGATGCACTGGGCGAAGATGAAGGCCGCCGTCGTGGCAGTCGAGGGTCCGCCCGAAGGCAAGGACTACCGCAAGCCGGAGTGATACTTCGAGGACGTCCTGGAGGGTGCGTGTTTGATAGAGGGTCAATGCTCGAAGGATATTATGTTTGAATGAATGTATCCGGGCTACCCAGACTGTGTGTTATGAAACAAGGCCTTTGTAATGTACTTTTCCTTGATCTAAAATATTTTCCTCCTGTGCGATCATATTTATTTCTGAAAGTTTACCAGTCGCTGGCTTCAGCCCCCACGTAGATACTACGGGGGTGTTCGGAATAGCACATGACCACACTTGACCCAACATCTTGGTCCGTAAAGGAGGTGATCGTGCCGTGAACTAGGCAATCAGACTATGCGGTTTTACCACTTTCACTTAGCCATAGGAGTTTTACAAGGGGGCTATGATCTAGCCCCTGGTGTGCGTGCAACTCTCCGACCTTGGATGCTTTAGGCACGTGACCGGGTGGAGGCCAGTCCTTCGTATAATACGGAAAAAATCGCAAAAGATTTAGTAAATCACCGAACCGCTGACCAGCTCTCGCTATATCATGACAGTCAGTTTTCGGCTTTCTCTACTGAGGTGTTTGACTGGAAGAGCCAGAAACACAATCGCAGTAGTTCTCCCTTTACTACCTTAGCCGAACAAGCGGAACGTAAGGTGGTAACCACAGGAGCCGGGCAACCCAACTATTGACCAAAGACATGATTCGGAGCCGATGCATAGAATGCGGTGTTCGGGACGCCGAAGTATACTATAAAAGTTTTCGGACTTTTTGTTTCAAAAAGGTATATATGTGGCCGAATAGAGCCCCTGGCAATTTGTGCCGGGGTGTATATGTCAATATGTCAAGAAGACGGAATACAGATTATGAAATAAGCCAATACCGAATAAGGTAGGGCAACACTGTTTCCGCTATAGTCTGATTGATAAGTCAAACGTGTTCTTACAGAGAATGCCGCAATCATCAAGGCTATTTTACATGCCACAAATTTGAGAACAAGGGAAAGCTGTATACAGGTCCTAAAAAAGGTTGACTTGAAGATCCTTTGGACACCCTGCCGCACGTCTGCGCCGCTTTTCTCCTTGGTTGGGATCCTTTGAGAGGATCAACGATTGAGTATACATAAGGGGCCTGAAAAAGGGCCCTTGGTACCGTCAAAAAGTGATTTGGGTTGTAAAGAACCTGAAAAATAAAAATAAGAAGAAAAAGGGAAGGATATGAGGGTCCGAATAGGGTCGAGCCGTATTGTGGAGTTTGTTTTTAGTGTGCCTCCGTCCTTGCCCATGGTATCTTTAGTGCGTAGTTATGTACGCGCGGTACGTATGTCGTAACCAGGTTAGGGTTTTGATGGAGGCCGAATTGCTAATCTAGCTCTGGATGAGCCGGACTATCATTATGCAGGGTAGACTAAACTCGTTTGACAGTGTCCGGGGGCTTGACTGCCGATGTAGTATTCGGTTTGATAAGGCCACCCAGTACCTCGGCTACGAGGGCCGCGGTATGCTCCTCAGTGCGGAGGGAGCGCTCCATGTTTCCATTGACTGTTATGACGCCGCGTGGTCCGGGCATCTTCAGCTTTAGGTAAGCATAGTGAAGGACCGTATTGAAACGGGCAAACGCGGTTCGTCCGAGCAGTGCGTGATAGCCACTGCGGAAAGGGACGATGTCGAAGATCAAGTCTTCGCTTCGGAAGTTATCCGGTGAGCCGAAGACTACTTCCAGCGTTATGGACCCTGTGCAGCAGGCCTCTACACCGGGTATCACTCCTTTGAAGGAGGTTTTAATGGGCTTGATTCTTGACGAATCAATGCCCATTTTGCGGATAGTGTCCTGATAGAGCAGGTTAAGACTGCTACCGTCGTCCATAAGGACTCGCGTGAGATGGAATCCGTCGATAATTGGATCGAGGACCAATGCTGCCGAACCTCCATGATGGATACTGGTCGGATGGTCTCTGCGATCAAAAGTGATTGGACTGGCTGACCATGGGTTGAATTTTGGGGCGACTGGCTCTATGGCATAGACGTCCCTTAGTGCACGCTTTGCACTCCCGCTTAGGGATATGAGTAACGTAGATCATATTTACTGTTTTTACCTCGGGGGGGGGGATTTCTTTTGCCCCCTGTGTTCGTTGGGAGAGGCTCATCGTCGTCCTTGCTAGGCGGCCCTTTCCCCTTGTGTTCAGTGTTTAACTTTCCGGCCTGTTTAAAGACCCAACAATTTCTGTTGGTATGATTGGCAGGCTTGTCAGGGGTGCCATGGATCTGGCAAGGTCGATCGAGTATTCTGTCCAAACTAGATGGACCATCTTTGTTTGCTTTGAATGGCTTCCTCCGCTGACCGGGTTTAGAGCCACTGAATCCGGCATTGACCGTCGTGTCTTTAGCATCTTCATTGTTGCTTCGACGCTTGTGTTTGTTGTGTCGGGGCCTACCGTTGCCGTCTCTGGCTTTGGAGGTGCTAGGATCGCTGGTGTTGTTGCTTCTACGAGCTAGCCAGCTATCTTCTCCCGCGCAAAAGCGGGTCATGAGTGTGGTAAGAGCTGCCATGGACTTCGGTTTTTCTTGGCCGAGGTGTCGGGCGAGCCACTCGTCCCGGACACTGTGTTTGAAGGCCAAGAGGGCTTCGGCGTCCGGACAATCGACAATTTGGTTCTTTTTAATTAAGAACCTAGTCCAGAGCTTCCGGGCTGACTCTCCGGGTTGCTGGACTATGTGACTAAGGTCATCGGCGTCTGGAGGCCGAACATAGGTGCCTTGGAAGTTGTCTCTAAAGGCATCTTCCAAATCTTCCCAGCTACCAATAGAGTTTTCTGGGAGGTTGTTTAATCAGTGCCGTGCTGGTCCCTTTAGTTTGAGGGGGAGGTACTTGATGGCATGGAGATCGTCACCGCGAGCCATGTGGATGTGGAGAAGAAAATCTTCGATCCATATTACGGGATCTGTTGTTCCATCGTATGATTCAATGTTCACGGGTTTAAACCCTTCTAGGAACTGGTGCTCCATTACCTCATCGGTGAAGCATAAGGGGTGTGCGGCGCCTCTGTATCAGGCGACGTCACGACGTCGTTCGATGAAGTTCGTATGCGGTTCTCGGCCCGGGTGAGGTTGTGCCTATCGCGCCAGGCCTGATGGCCGTCTTCTCGCGTTAGGGTACGCCCCTTGATCCGTAGATTGATCTAGCTTGGCCTACTCTATTGTCCAGGTCCTGTCGCAGGTCGTAAGTGTATCCTGGAGCCACTGTCTCTTTGCCTCTACGGCAAGGTGGTGTGGGTTGGTGTTCGGCGTAGGTGGCCGCTTTATCTCGCCCGCGTGGTGGCCGGTCTGGTTCATCAGCACGGTCATGTCTTGATGGTTTGGGCTCGAGGGCCTCGTCGTCAAATTGTAGTAGTAGCCGACGCTTCGGATAACTCTTTGCTGGGCGTTGAAGGCCATATTCTTCGGCAGCTAGGACCTGGGTCCATCTGTCGTTGAGTGTATCCTGTTCGGCTTGGAGCTGTTGATGCTTCTTTTTTAGGCTTGTCACAGTGGCGATTAGCTGGCGTTTAAAGAGCTCCTGCTCGAGTGGTTCCTCTGGCACGATGAAGTCTTCGTCGCCGAGGCTCACATCATCCTCGGAGATTGGTAGATAGTTACTATCCTCCGAGTCCTCGTTCCCGACCGGATCGTCAGGGTTAACTTGCCCTTCCTCCCAATCATCTTGTTCGGATGTTGGCTGGACGGGGGCTTCGGGGTCTTCGGTGTTCTCCGGAGTGTTATTGTCTCCGGTGCCGGTATTGCTGTCTTTTTCGCGACGCGATTTTGAGCGGCGCCGCTCACGTCGACGCTTTGGAGGTGCCTCAGCAGGCTTGTCCTCAACCGGATCCTTCCTACCGTCGCCGTCATCCTCTTTGGGTGTGTCCACCATATACATGTCATATGTGGAGGTGGCCATCCAACGTCCGGTAAATGGCGGGTCTTGGCCTTGTTTGTCTCCGGCATCATCATTCATGTTGTCGATGTCTTCGGAGGCGTAGTCCAGTGATACGTCTCCGTCGTATCTACTTTTCCAAACACTTTTGCCCTTGTTTTGCACTCTAACTTGTATGATTTGAATGGAACTAACCCGGACTGATGCTGTTTTCAGCAGAATTGCCATGGTGTTATCTTTGTGCAGAAACAAAAGTTCTCGGAATGACCTGAAACTTCACGGAGATTATTTTTGGAAATATTAAAAATATTGGCGAAAGAATCAAGGCCAGGGGGCCCACACCCTGTCCACGAGGGTGGGAGGCGCGCCTGCCCCCCCAGGGCATGCCCCCTGCCTCATGGGCCCCCTGGAGCTCCACTCACCTCAACTCCAACTCTATATATTCGTGTTCGGGGAGAAAAAAATCAGGGAGAAAGATTCATCGTGTTTTACGAAACAGAGCCGCCGTAAAGCCCTAAACTCTCTAGGGAGGGCTGATCTGGAGTCCGTTCGGGGCTTCGGAGAGGGGAATCCATCGCCATCGTCATCATCAACCATCCTCCATCACCAATTTCATGATGCTCACTGCCGTGCGTGAGTAATTCCATTGTAGGCTTGCTGGACGGTGATGGGTTGGATGAGATTTATCATGTAATCGACTTAGTTTTGTTAGGGTTTGATCCCTAGTATCCACTATGTTCTGAGATTGATGTTGCTATGACTTCGCTATGCTTAATGCTTGTCACTAGGGCCCGAGTGCCATGATTTCAGATCTGAACCTATTATGTTTTCATGAATATATGTGAGATCTTGATCCTATCTTGCAAGTCTATACTCACCTACTATGTGTTATGATCCGGCAACCCCGAAGTGACAATAATCGGGACCACTCCCGGTGATGACCGTAGTTTGAGGAGTTCATGTATTCACTATGTGTTAATGCTTTGGTCCGGTACTCTATTAAAAGGAGGCCTTAATATCCCTTAGTTTCCATTAGGACCCCGCTGCCACGGGAGGGTAGGACAAAAGATGTCATGCAAGTTCTTTTCCATAAGCACGTATGACTATATTTGGAATACATGCCTACATTACATTGATGAATTGGAGCTAGTTCTGTGTCACCCTATCTTATGATTGTTACATGATGAACCGCATCCGGCATAATTCTCCATCACCGATCCAATGCCTACGAGCTTTTCACATATTGTTCTTTGCTTATTTACTTTTCCGTTGCTACTGTTACAATTGCTACAAAACTATCAGTATTACTTTTGCCACCGTTACCGTTACTTCCATGCTACTTTGCTACTAAATACTTTGCTGCAGATACTAAGTTATCCAGGTGTGGTTGAATTGACAACTCAACTGCTAATACTTGAGAATATTCTTTGGCTCCCCTTGTGTCGAATCAATAAATTTGGGTTGAATACTCTACCCTCGAAAAATGTTTCGATCCCCTATACTTGTGGGTTATCAAGACTATTTTCTGGCACCGTTGCCGGGGAGCATAGCTCTATTCTTTGAGTCACTTGGGATTTATATCTTCTGGTCACTATGAAGAACTTGAAAGACGAGAAAACCAAAATTTATCCCTCAACTACGAGGGGAGGTAAGGAACTGCCATCTAGCCCTGCACTTGATTCACCTTCTGTTTTGAGTAAGCTTGCGACACCTAAACCTGCTTCTGCTATTAATTCTGATATGTCGCATGTTATTGATGATGCCACTTCTGCTATGCATGATACTTATGATGAAACTACTTCTATGCTTGATACTACTATGCCACTTGGTGAATTTCTTGATGAACAACTTGCTAGGGCTAGAGAGAATGAAATTATTGAAACTGATAATATTGATGAAAGTGATGATGAAGATTCTCCCCCTAAATATGAATTGCTTGTTGTGCCTGAGGGTTATGTTATGGATGAAGAAACTGCTAGAGACTTTCTTGCTTGCAATGATAGAAGTGATCTTAAGAAATTATTAGCTAAGCTGAAACAAAAACTCTAAATGCTAGAATGAAATATGATCCTACTTATGCTACTTCACCTATCATTATTACTGATAAGGATTATGATTTCCCTGTTGATACTGAGATAATTACTTTGGTTGAATCTGATCCTTTTTATGGCTATGAATCTGAAACTGTTGTGGCACATCTTACTAAATTAAATGATATAGCCACCCTGTTCACTAATGATGAGAAAACTCGCTACTATTATATCCTTAAATTATTTCCGTTCTCATTAAAGGGTGATGCTAAGATATGGTTTAATTCTCTTGATCCTGGTTGTGTGCGTAGTCCCCGGGATATGATTTATTACTTCTCTGCTAAATATTTCCCTGCTCATAAGAAACAAGCTGCTTTAAGGGAAATATATAATTTTGTGCAAATTGAAGAACAGAGTCTCCCACAAGCTTGGGGGAGGCTTCTCCAATTACTTAATGCTTTGCCTGATCATCCTCTCAAGAAAAATGAAATACTTGATATCTTTTATAATGGACTAACCGATGCTTCCAGAGACCACCTGGATAGTTGTTTTGGTTGTGTTTTCAGGGAAAGAACTGTTGATCAAGCTGAAATTCTATTGAATAATATGTTCACTAATGAAAATAATTGGAAACTTCCTGAGCCAACTCCTAAGCCAACTCCGAAGAAAAGGGGTGTTCTATTTCTCAGTCCTGAAGATATGCGAGAGGCAAAGAAATCTATGAAAGAAAAAGGTATAAAAGCTGAAGATGTTAAGAATTTACCTCCTGTTGAAGAAATACATGGTCTTAATTTACCGCCTGTTGAAGAAACACATGGTCTTGATAACCCGGCACAGGTAGTAAAGGTAAATTCTCTCTATAGATATGATAAAGCTGAAATCCCGCCTACTAAGTTTTCTAGCCAATGTTTGGATGAGTTTGATAATTTTATGGTTAAGCAAGAAGATTTCAATGCTTATGTTGGTAGACAATTGAAACACAATGCTTCTATGATTGAACACTTGAGTGATTATATGTCTAGAGTTAAAGGTGAACTTAAACTCATTAGTAAACATGCTTCTATGGTTACCACTCAAGTAGAACAAGTACTTAAAGCTCAGAATGATTTGCTCAATGAATTGAATAGTAAGAATAATGACTTTGCTGTTAGAGTTGCAACTAGAGGGGGTAAAGTGACTCAGGAACCTTTGTATCATGAGCGTCACCCTAAGAGAATTGAGCAAGATTCTCAGAGAACTAATGTAGATGCACCTAGTCCTTCTAAAAAGAAGAAAAAGAAAAATGATAGGACTTTGCATGCTTCTAGTGAACCTATTGTTGACACACCTGAGAATCCCAATTATATTTATATTTCTGATGCTGAAACACAATTTGGTAATGAACATGAACCTAGTGATAATGTTAATGATGATGTTCATGTTGATGCTCAACCTAGTAGTGACAATGATGTAGAAATTGAACCTGTTGTTGATCTTGATAACCCACAATCAAAGAGTCAACGTTATGATAAGAGAGACTTTGTTGCTAGGAAGCATGGTAAAGAAAGAGAACCATGGGTTCGGAAACTCATGCCTTCTCCTCCCAAATCATCCAAGAAAAAGGATGATGAGGATTTTGAGCGCTTTGCTGAAATGATTAGACCTATCTTCTTGCGTATGCGTTTTACTGATATGATTAAAATGAATCCTTATGCTAAGTATATGAAAGAAATTGTCACAAATAAAAGGAAGATAGCGGAAGCTGAAATTTCCACCATGCTTGCTAATTATACTTTTAAAGGTGGAATACCAAAGAAACTTGGAGATCCAGGGGTACCAACTATACCATGCTCCATTAAAAGAAACTATGTTAGAACTGCTTTATGTGATCTTGGAGCCGGTGTTAGTGTTATGCCTCTCTCTTTATATCGTAGAATTGATTTGAATAAGTTGACACCTACTGAAATATCTTTGCAAATGGCTGATAAATCAACTGCTATACCTGTCGGTATTTGTGAGGATGTGCCTGTTGTGGTTGCAAATGTTACTATTCTAATAGACTTTGTTATTCTTGATATTCCCGAGGACGATAGTATGTCTATTATTCTTGGAAGACCCTTTTTGAATACTGCACGGGCTGTTATTGATTACAACAAAGGCAATGTCACTTTTCATGTCAATGGTAATGAGCACACGGTACACTTTCCGAGGAAACAACCTCAAGTTCACAGTATAAACTCTATTGGAAAAATTCCATTGATTATTTTTGGAGGTTTTGAATTTCCTCTTCCTACTATCAAGAAGAAATATGATATTCTTATTATTGGTGATGTGCACATCCCCGTTGAGGTAACCTAGTGTTATTCGAAATTTCTCCGGTTCCATGTTATTCGGAATGAGTTTGTTAGCAAGACCTGATCAACCTTGTTAGTGGATTCCTTTTGATGAGCATGAGATGGATGAAGTTAGAAAGCACAAACTTCTGTACCCCCCTTCTACTTTCTGTTATTTAGATTAAATAAAGTAAAAATAGTATTTTCTGCCTGTTTTCTGAATTATCCGTGCAATAAAAAAATACCCCGAAAATAAAGTTCTCCAAATGCCCCAAAATTGAAATATTATTTTTTCTGGAATATTTGAGAATATCTGGCACTAAGAACATAGCAGGGGAGCAAGCACCTGGCCACGAGGGTCCAGGGCGCGCCCACCCCTACAGGGCGCGCCCCCTGCCTCGTGGGCCCATGGTGGCTCCCCTCCACTTATTCCAGCCACCACACACTCCTTCTTCCTCCCAAAAAAATCACCAACCAGCTCAAGCACGAGTTCTAGCCCATTTTGCTGCGATTTTCGATCTCCTTGCTCAAAGCACCTCTCACAAAACTGCTTTCGGGGATTGTTCCTTGGTATGTGACTCCTCCAATGGTCCAATTAGTTTTTGTTCTAGTGCTTTGTTCATTGCAAATTTGTGCTGCCTAGGTGACCATGTTCTTGAGCTTGCATGTCAAATTCATATGGTTCCAAGTAGTTTTAATGCATGATATAGTCTCTAGGCACTTGAGGGAGTAGTTGCTATCAATTTTGTTGAGTTTGGTTCACTTTTATTTTGAAGTTACTAAAATTTTCAGAAATTTTTCAGAGGAAGAAATATGTTTAGGAAAATGTACCAAGGTGGCCCTTCAAGGAAGCAAGGACCCAGGCTCGCAATGCGCGATGCCAATGATGAACCACCAAGGGAAGCTCAAGTGCGGGCTTGTGAATGGCCTTCAGAGGACTTCATGGATCAAGCAGGAATCAAGAAGAATTTAACGCATATGTGCATAACGCTGATCTTGTGAGCTTCGAGGCAGATAAGTGCCGTCAGTATCACTATCTCACTGATTCCATTGTGAGGGGGTTTGAATTTTCATCATCACGCAATTCTCAAATCGTCCTGTTTGATCTTTATGAAAATTCTTATACTATGGACTTAGAGGATTTTAACACTGCTTGCAAACTTCCACAATGGGGTAGTCCTAGTGAACCTCGCAAATCTGAGTTTAGAGATTTTCTTTCTAGTATAACTGTGGGGGAATCTAGAGATATAACACAAGCTACCATAGGGAGCATTCATTTTCCTGCTATACATTATTTTGCTCTCTTCATAGGTAGGTGCATAAATGGTCAGGATGAAGCATGTCACATGTGTGTCCCTGACCTCAGTGTTCTCAGGAGTGCAGTATTAGGAGATAAACATTATAATTTGGGAGCCATTGTTGCACGTAGGTTGCATAACAATAGAATTAATGGAGATTTCTTTGGCAGAATTTATGCAACCCGTCTAGCTAATTTTCTTGATATACCTATTCGTGATTATGATATGGAATTGCCTCCTTCTTATCTAGATTTTAATGCCATGGTTCACCATCAGTTTGTTGAGAGGAACGAACCGCCTCTCCAGTACCGATTAATCTTTGACAGGCGTCACGCCGTCAATATTGTCCTCCCTGCTCCTACTCTCTTTGACATTCAGGCAAAAGGGAGATATTTCATAACCAGGGAGGAGGCAAATGAGTACGAGAGGAGGACGAGGGCAGCTCGCCTCCAAGCTGCAGCCCACGATGCAATAGCCGATGCATCTCAGTACAACCCCAGTTACAACTTTGGATATCCGCCAGGCCAGCCATGGCACTAGACCAACTTAGGCCAAAAGCCTAAGCTTGGGGGAGTACGTATATCTCACCGACATTACATTCATGTTTACACACTCATTGCTAGATGTCGGTGCTCATACTCTTTCACTGTAATATCCATGCTAGCTAGTTTATTTTCTTTTTCTTGATTTCTTCTTGTGTGCTTGAAAAACTTTAAGACAAACTAAAAAAATTAGTAGTAGCTTTTAGCTAGCTTATTTTCTTGTTGTAGAAGTAGTAATTAAAAAGAAAACCCAAAAAGATTTCCCGTTCTTCTTTTGCTTGTTGGGAGCTTTCCCGTGTAAATAGTTTTGTTTCTTTTCTTTTCTTTGGGGGTCGAGAGGAGAAGACCATAATGAAAATGTTAAAGTGGCTCTATTATGCATTATTGTTGATTTAACCAAGAGCCCATATTGCCTTGTCTTCTCCTGTTTATTGAATGCCTGCAGATTCTAGCTTAGTCCAATGCACGTGCATAATTATTATTATTCACATCGTTCGGTCGTGCAAGTGAAAGGCAATAATGACGATATATGATGAATTGATTGAGATGAGAGAAGCTGGTATGAACTCGACCTCTCTTGTTTTTGTAAATATGACTAGTTCATCGTTCCTGATTCAGCCTATTACGAATAAACATGTTTGCAATGACAATTAGAGATTATAGTTACTTATGCCATGATTAATTAGCTAGGAGTTTATAATGGTTTACCTTGTGTGCCAACATGCTATTAAAATGGTTGTGATGTGGTATGATAGGGTGGTATCCTCCTTTCAATGATTCAAGTGACTGGACTTGGCACATGTTCACACATGTAGTTGAAATAAAATCAACATAGCCTTCACGATATTTATGTTCATGGTGGATTATATCCTACTCATGCTTGCACTCAATGTTTACTAATTTTAATGCATGTTCATGACTGTTGTCGCTCTCTAGTTGGTCGCTTCCAGTCTTTTGCTAGCCTTCACTTGTACTAAGTGGGAATACTGCTTGTGCATCCAATCCCTTAAACCCAAAGTTATTCCATATGAGTCCACCATACCTTCCTATATATGCGGTATCTACCTGCCGTTCCAAGTAAATTTGTATGTGCCAAACTCTAAACCTTCAAATGAAATTCTGTTTTGCATGCTCGAATAGCTCATGTATCAACTAGGGTTGTTTGTATCTTCCATGCTAGGCGGGTTATTCTCAAGAGGAGTGGACTCCGCTCCTCACTCACGAGAAAATGGCTGGTCACCAGGATTCCCAGTCCCATGCTTTATGCAAATCAAATCAAAATAATTGCAAACAAAACTCCCCCGGGACTCTTGTTAGTTGGAGGCACTCGTTCTTTCGAGCAAGCCATGGATTGATGCTTGCTAGTGGAGGGGGAGTATAAACTTTACCATTCTGTTTGGGAACCGCCTATAATGTGTGTAGCATGGAAGATATCGCCATCTCTTAGTTGTTATGTTGACAATGAAAGTATGCCACTCAAAATATTATTTATCTCTGCTTTAAAACCGAGCTCTTGCACCTCTACAAATCCCTTCTTCCCTCTGCGAAGGGCCTATCTATTTACTTTTATGTTGAGTCATCACCCTCTTATTAAAAAGCACCAGTTGGAGAGCACTGCTGTCATTTGCATCCATTACTATTAATTTATATTGGGTATGACTATGACTGGATCTCTTTTACCATGAATTACAATGTTTAGTCAGTCCTTGATCTTTAAAGGTTCTCTGCATTTATGTTTTGCGGTCTCAGAAAGGGCTAGCGAGATACCATCTTGTTATATCATATTATGATTGTTTTGAGAAAGTGTTGTCATCCCTGATTTATTATTATTGCTCGCTAGTTGATTATGCCATTGACATGAGTAAAATGAGACCTAAGTGTTATTGTGAATGTGGTTAGTCATAATCTTTGCTGAAAACTTGAATGCTGGCTTTACATATTTACAACAACAAGAGCAAACAGAGTTTGTAAAAGTTTTTCTTTATCACTTTCAGTTTATCAACTGAATTGCTTGAGGACAAGCAAAGGTTTAAGCTTGGGGAGTTGATACATCTCCATCGTATCTACTTTTCCAAACACTTTTGCCCTTGTTTTGGACTCTAACTTGCATGATTTGAATGGAACTAACCCGGACTGACGCTGTTTTCAGCAGAATTGCCATGGTGTTATCTTTGTGCAGAAACAAAAGTTCTCAGAATGACCTGAAACTTCACGGAGATTATTTTTGGAAATAATAAAAAATATTGGTGAAAGATTCAAGGCCAGGGGGGCCACACCCTCTCCACGAGGGTGGGAGGCGCGCCTGCCCCCCAGGACGCGCCCCCTGCCTCGTGGGCCCCCTGGAGCTCCACCGACCTCAACTCCAACTCTATATATTCGTGTTCAGGGAGAAAAAATCAGGGAGAAATATTCATCGCGTTTTACGATACGGAGCCGCCGCCAAGCCCTAAACTCTCTCAGGAGGGCTGACCTGGAGTCCGTTCAGGGCTCCGGAGAGGGGAATCCGTTGCCATCGTCATCATCAACCATCCTTCATCACCAATTTCATGATGCTCACCGCCGTGCGTGAGTAATTCCATCGTAGGCTTGCTGGACGGTGATGGGTTGGACGAGATTTATCATGTAATCGAGTTAGTTTTGTTAGGGTTTGATCCCTAGTATCCACTATGTTCTGAGACTGATGTTGCTATGACTTTGGTATGCTTAATGCTTGTCACTAGGGCCCGAGTGCCATGATTTCAGATCTGAACCTATTATGTTTTCATGAATATATGTGAGTTCTTGATCCTATCTTGCAAGTCTATAGTCACCTACTATGTGTTATGATCCGGCAACCCCGAAGTGACAATAATCGGGACCACTCCCGGTGATGACCGTAGTTTGAGGAGTTCATGTGTTCACTATGTGTTAATGCTTTGGTCCGGTACTCTATTAAAAGGAGGCCTTAATAGCCCTTAGTTTCCATTAGGACCCCGCTGCCATGGGAGGGTAGGACAAAAGATGTCATGCAAGTTCTTTTCCATAAGCACGTATGACTATATTCGGAATACATGCCTACATTACATTGATGAATTGGAGCTAGTTCTGTGTCACCCTATGCTATGATTGTTACATGATGAACCGCATCCGGCATCATTCTCCATCACCGATCCAATGCCTACGAGCTTTTCACATATTGTTCTTTGCTTATTTACTTTTCCATTGCTACTGTTACAATTGCTACAAAACTATCACTGTTACTTTTGCCACCGTTACCGTTACTTCCATACTACTTTGCTACTAAATACTTTGCTGCAGATACTAAGTTATCCAGGTGTGGTTGAATTGACAACTCAACTGCTAATACTTGAGAATATTCTTTAGCTCCCCTTGTGTCGAATCAATAAATTTGGGTTGAATACTCTACCCTCGAAAACTATTGCGATCCCCTATACTTGTGGGTTATCATCCAGCATGTCGATTAAATCTTCGACAGTGGCTATGAAGTGGGTGGTGGGTGGGACATAAAATTCCCCGCTTTCAGCCCCTAGTGTCCGGGGCGAGTCCGGCTTTCCAATAGCAGGGGGAGCCCAGTTTGACTCTGGGCGTGCCGATGATGCCGTCCCCTTCGGATCTTCGGTAGCAAGCTTCATGATTGTAGAGAGTCCGGTGGGCTCCAAATTCCCATCTTCGGACCCGGTAGTTTGCTCTGGATCTAAGGCCAGAGTGGAGGTCGAGGCCGCGGACCCTTCGAAGATTAAGTCTCCTCGGATATCAGCAACATAGTTCAGATTTCCAAAACTAATCTGATATCCAGGGGTGTAGCTGTCGATCTATTCAAGGTGGCCAATCAAGTTGGCACGCAGCGCGAAGCCGCCGAACACAAAAATTTGACCGCGGAGAGAAGTCTCCACCGGAACAGCATCATTGTAGATGACTGAACGAGCCATCGAACCTTCTGTTGATGGCACAGTGGAACTCTCAATGAAAGCACCAATGTCGGTGTAAAAACCGGCCAATCTCGGGTAGGGGGTCCCGAACTGTGCGTCTGAGGATCGAGGGTAACAGGAGACAAAGGGGACACGATGTTTACCCAGGTTTGGGCCCTCTTGATGGAGGTAATACCCTACTTCCTGCTTGATTGACTTTGATGAGTATAGGGATTACAAGAGTTGATCTACCTCGTGATCGTAATGGCTAAACCCTAGATGTCTAGCCTATGTGATTTGTCCTAGCCTCCATGGACTAACCCCTCCGGTTTATATAGACACCGGAGGGGCCTAGGGTTGTACAGAGTCGGTTTACAGAGAAAGGAAGCTACAAATCCGGACGCCAAGCTTGCCATCCACGCAAACGAGAGTCCCATCTGGACACGGGGGAAGGCCTTATGTCTTGTATCTTCACGGCCCATCAGTCAGGCCCATGTCGCATAGCCCGGATGCCCGAGGACCCCATAATCCAGGACTCCCTCACTCCCACTCACTTTCTTGTAAATACAGGCTTCTCCAAAAGTCTGTGTAAAACCATATGCTTTGATCACACTATCAAAGCGTATATTCCAACTCCGAGAGGCTTGCACCAGTCCATAAATGGATCGCTGGAGCTTGCACACTTTGTTAGCACCTTTAGGATCGACAAAACCTTCTGGTTGCATCATATACAGCTCTTCTTTAAGAAATCCATTAAGGAATGCAGTTTTGACATCCATTTGCCAAATTTCATAATCATAAAATGCGGCAATTACTAACATGATTCAGACAGACTTAAGCATCGCTACGGGTGTGAAGGTCTAATCGTAGTCAACTCCTTGAACTTGTCGAAAACCTTTCAGAACAAGTCGAGCTTTGTAGACAGTAACATTACCATCAATGTCAGTCTTCTTCTTGAAGATCCGTTTATTCTCTATGGCTTGCCGATCATCGGGCAAGTCAACCAAAGTCCATACTTTGTTCTCATACATGGATCCCATCCCAGATTTCATGGCCTCAAGCCATTTCGTGGAATCTAGGCTCATCATCACTTCCTCATAGTTCGTAGGTTCGTCATGGTCTAGTAACATGACTTCTAGAACAGGATTACTGCACCACTCTGCTGTGGAACGCACTCTAGTTGACCTACGAGGTTCGGTAGTAACTTGATCTAAAGTTTCATGATCATCATCATTAGCTTCCTCACTAATTGGTGTAGGCATCACTAGAACTGATTTCTTTGATGAACTACATTCCATTTCGAGAGAAGGTACAACTACCTCATCAAGTTCTACTTTCCTCCCACTCACTTCTTTTGAGAGAAACTCCTTCTCTAGAAAGGATCCATTCTTAGCAACAACTATCTTGCCTTCGGATCTGTGATAGAAGGTGTACCCAACAGTTTCTTTTGGTATCCTATGAAGTCACACTTTTTCGATTTGGGTTCGAGCTTATCAGGCTGAAGCTTTTTCACATAAGCATCGCAACCCCAAACTTTGAGAAACGACAACTTAGGTTCTTGCTAAACCACATTTCATATGGTGTCATCTCAACGGATTTAGATGGTGCCCTATTTAATGTGAATACAACCGTCTCTAAAGCATAAACCCAAAACAATAGTGGTAAATCGGTAAGAGACATCATAGATCGCACCATATCTAGTAAAGTACGGTTACGATGTTCTGACACACCATTATGCTGTGGTGTTCCACGTGGCGTGAGTTGAAAAACTATTCCACATTGTTTCAAATGAAGACCAAACTCGTAACTCAAATATTCGCCTCCGCGATCAGATTGTAGAAACTTTTTTTCTTTTTACGATGATTTCCACTTCACTCTGAAATTCTTTGAACTTTTCAAATGTTTTAGACTTATGTTTCATTAAGTAGATATACCCATATCTGCTCAAGTCATCTGTGAAGGTCAGAAAATAACGATACCCGCCGTGAGCCTCAACACTCATCGGACCGCATACATCAGTATGTATTATTTCCAATAAGTCAGTGGCTCGCTCCATTGTTCCAGAGAACGGAGTCTTAGTCATCTTGCCCATGAGGCATGGTTCACAAGCATCAACTGATTCATAATCAAGTGATTCCAAAAGCCCATCTACATAGAGTTTCTTCATGCGCTTTAAACCAATATGACCTAAACGGCAGTGCCACAAATAAGTTGCACTATTGAGGGAGTCCTGGACTAAGGGGTCCTCGGGTGTCCGGCCTGTTATCCATGGGCCAGACTGATGGGTCGTGAAGACATGAAGGCCGTAGACTGGATGTCGGTGTCAAAACCGGCGGATCTCGGGTAGGGGGTCCCGAACTGTGCGTCTAAGGCGGATGGTAACAGGAGGCGGGGGACACAATGTTTACCCAGGTTCGGGCCCTCTCGATGGAGGTAATACCCTACTTCCTGCTTGATTGATCTTGATGATATGAGTATTACAAGAGTTGATCTACCACGAGATCATAGAGGCTAAACCCTAGAAGCTAGCCTATGATTATGATTGTTCTTGTCCTACGGACTAAAGCCTCCGGTTTATATAGACACCAGAGGGGGCTTGGGTTACACAGAGTCGGTTACAAGGGAGGAGATCTACATATCCGAATTGCCAAGCTTGCCTTCCACGCAAAGGAGAGTCCCACCCGGACACGGGACGAAGTCTTCAATCTTGTATCTTCATAGTCCAACAGTCCGGCCAAAGTAATATAGTCCGGCTGTCCAAGGACCCCTTAATCCAGGACTCCCTCAGTAGCCCCTGAACCAGGCTTCAATGACGATGAGTCCGGCACGAAGATTGTCTTCGTCATTGCAAGGCGGGTTCTTCCTCCGAATACTCCATAGAAGATTTTGAACACAAGGATCGTGTCCGGCTCTGCAGCACAAATTCCACATACCACCGTAGAGAGTATAATATTTCCAAAAATCTAATCTGCTGACAACTCTTCATAACGTGACATCACGCCACGGCCCGGTCATTATTCGAACCGTTTTCCTCAACTAGCTACTGCACACATTGCGAGGCGGTTTTCTTGGCACGTCTTGTCAAAGCAGAGATCATGTCCCCTTATCACGGGATTCTCATCAATACAGGTGTGGGTAACCCAACCGCGCCATTAATCACAGCGCTTGGGGAATAAGCGAGTTTACCAAGAAAGTGGGGAGGCGTTGCTGCCTTTATAAGGGGATAAGGACTCCCTTTCGCACCCATGCTTTCTTCTTCCCGATCCATTCCCCTTCGCTCGAGCTCCAGCGCCCAAGCATTCATCTTCTCTGCCCACAAAGGCCTTCCAAAAATGTACAGATCCGGAGCAGGAGGCAAGTGGATGGCCTCTACCGTCCGGGAGAAGGATATCAAAAAGCTTTGGGAGGCCGGGTACCTGGCCAAGAAAATCAGCCACCGTCTCCCGACGGCGGGACAGATCGTCCCTACTCCGGAACCCCACGAGAGGGTTGTATTCCTCCCTCATTTTGTCCGCGGGCTAGGGTTTCCCCTCCACCCATTCGTTCGCGGCATAATGTATTATTACGGGATCGATTTTCATGATCTATCCCCCAATTCCTTCCTCAACATCTCGACATTCATCGTCGTGTGTGAGGCTTTTCTCCGCATCTCGCCACACTTCGGCTTATGGCTGAAATTCTTTAATGTGAAGCCCAAGGTAGTGAGCGGCGAGCACGCCGAGTGCGGGGGCGCTATGGTGAGCAGGATGCCCAACGTCACATGGCCGACAGGTACTTTCAATGATACCGTCAAAGAGTGGCAACAGCAGTGCTTTTACATCACTGAGCCGCGCGGCACGGAATGGGCCACCGCTCCCGAGTTCCGATCCAGAGCCCCTCTGTGGCTTATGTCCTAGCCTAAGAAGGGCCTGAACTAGTCTTCGTCCGACGAACTGTCGGTGCTCCAGACGCGCGTTAAGGATATGGAAGACAAGAACATCGAACTTGTCAATGTAGTCCACGTGATGTTAGTTCGCTGGATCCTGCCTTGTCAACACCGGACTTGCAATCTATGGGAATTCGATCCGGCCAAGTACCAGACCCTGCGAGAGCTCTTTGGCTCCTCGCACAAAGACATTTGGAAGGTGCTTTTCAAGTCCGGCAAATCATGGCCGGACTCGGCCGAGGACCGCGGGTACCAACTGTCTCGCCCTGCAAGCTCGGTAAGTTATTATACGTTTTTTCCGCATAACCCAAGGGAAATGCTTAGTGTGTTTTCCTCAACTCCCCTAGGGCTGGACGAAGAAGGCGGAGCGGATCCACTGTCCGGCCCCGCTGCCCGAAGGACCGGCCGACCCACTTCTGACGAAGATGCTGGTCCCGGCGCCGTACAAGGCGCCGAAGAAGAAGGCTGGGAAGGAGGCCAAAAAGACTCGGGGTGGCCTTCATCGCCGCGGCATTTCAGACACAATATCCGAAGGTTCCAACGCCCGTTCTGCCTCCGAAGAGGACGAGGAGGAGGAGGAAGATGAATCCCCAGTGGGAGGAAGAAAGAAGAGGGCGGCCTCCATACACTTGGAGGCCGAGTCGCCTAAAAGGGGGAAAGCTCCTCTTCCGGAAGAGTCCACTGCCACCGCCGACAACAGCCCGGCGTGGGATCCCAGGGCCCAGCCCCTGGTGAACTCGTGAGTATAAAATCCGAACACATTTATGCGTCCAGTCTCATCATGGCGTAATATTTTAACCTGAGCCATATTTTTTGTAGTCCGGCGAGGTCCCGCACCGAACAATCCTCATCAGAGGATTTGCTGAGCTCGGATGCTATGGAGAGCGGGACGCCCCCGAAGGCCCCTTCCCCGAAACATGTGGATAACACCGAGGCTTCGTCCCAGAAGGACCCCGGCAAAGGAGGGGAGGAAGAGATCGTGAAAGCGGCGCCTGGAGGTCAAACTTCAGGGGCCGGAGACATGGGGGAGAAGATTCCCATGGGAGTCGTCGGCGGGAGCCATCTTGAATTCGGCTCCCATCCGGATGCAATTCCAGAGACCAATACGGCTCCAGAATCAAGCAGGCGGCCTCCCTCGGCTGGAGGGGGCGTGCCTGTTCCACCGGCAATCTCTGTCCAACCAGAGGTGTCGGATGCTTTGTTGGCGGCGCTGAAGAGCGCCTCCATCGTCGATGAACACCGTGACCTTATGGGTGCGGCGATTGAGAAGATTCAGTCTGCTGAGAGTGGACTGAATGAAGCCTGCATCAGCCTTATAAGAGGCTTTGAGGTATGTTTTATGAGGTTTCGAAGAATGTCATAGTATGGATAGTAGCCCCTGATACACTGTTCGGTGAAAGAAAGAACCCGACAGAGCATCAAATTTTATGTTCGCAAGAAGACTCATTTGGTGACATCTATCTCTCTTTTATAAGCAGGCGTCTGCAGCGGCTGCTGCCTCTCATAATGCGGAGGTCTCCAAACTGAATCAAAGTCTGGAGCGGACCAAAGAAGAACTTGGCCAGTTAAAAAGGCAGTTGGAAGATAAGCAAGGTATGCGCAAGCCTTGTTCGCGTTTGGTGCGAACGAATTTCCAGTATGATAAAATATGTTCCATGATTTTCTCTAGGGACGATGACCGAAGTCGAGGCTCTTAAGAAGGCTGTGGCCGAGGCCGAGGAAAAGGCAGCCGCAGCGCAGGCTCTTCGTGAGAAGCACGAGGCCAGGGTTATTGAAGCTGGGCAGAAGCTTCAAGAGGCCGTTAAGAAATGCGAGACCTTGGAGCAGAGTTTAACGGAGAAAGAATTCAAACTCACCAGGGCTCATCAGGCCGCGCGCGATGCCCGGGGGAAACCCAAGGCGCCCTGCAGGAGATCCAAGAGGCGAGGAAGATCGCAGTGGGTAAGGCTCTTTTCCATGTAAATCAAATATCTGAGGAGAAAATCATGTTTCTAATTTTGAGTTCGGATTTCTCCAGGGGTGTTTACGAAACTGCCCCGCAGCATATCGGATGCCGCCCAATTCTATCGAGTCGAAGAAAGGAACACTGCGGATAAGCTCTTCTGGTCGCAGTATCTGGCACCGAATTATTCGGTGCCTTTCGTCGACCAACTGAAACAGCTGATCGAACTGCATAGGGCGGCCGAACTAGCCATGAAGGATTTAATTATCCAACTATGGCCCGCCGAGCCGATTCCAAGCAGCTACTTCGGGCTCGTGAAGCGGCTTGTGAGTGCCTGCCCTCGACTTGACGTCATCAAGCGGTCGGTCTGTATAGAGGGTGCGCGAATGGACTTCGCCTGTGCAAAGGTGCACTGGGGGAAGATGGATGCTGAAAAGCTGATGACCGAGGGACCGCCAGAGGGGAAGGAGCACCGCAAGCCCGAATTATATTATGAAAGTGTCCTGAAAGGATCCTGCCTTGCGGCGGAGCAATGCACCACTGACATTGTATTTCCATGAATACAATCATGTTGTCCTTTGTAATGTTGAACAAGGTCATTTCAATTATTTATTGCCTGCTATATAAAAGTTTATCCTCCTACGCGGCCGTTTTATATATTAATCCTGAGAGTTGGCCAGTCGTCGGCTTCTGCCCCCACATAGGAAGTACGGGGGTGTTCGGGATAAACCTGATCGCTTTTTATCCCAGTTTTCGGTCCTTCGAAGGAGGTGTTCAGCACAACGAACCAGGCAATTGGACTATAGAGCTTTATCACTCTCACTTAGCCATAGGAGCTTTACGAAAGGAAGGTAGGCGCAGACCCTGGTGTTCGGAAGACCGCACGAGGGGCTCTTATAAGCACCTGATCGGAAGAAAAAATGATCCATCGCACGCTGCATTGGTTATGGCATTATGCAGGAGAAATCCTTAAAGATTTTACAACCTCTCGAACAGCTGACCAGCTCTCGCTGTATCATGACAGTCAGTTTTCGGCTTTCTCTACTGAGGTGCTTGTCCGAAACAACTAGGACACAATTGCAGTAGTTCTCCCTGTGCCGCCTTAGCCGATATAGCGGAACGTAAGGCAGCAAAACATGGGAGCTGGGCAAACCCAATATTTGACCCAAGACATGATTCGGAGCTGATGCATATAATGCTATAAGTTTGGGGTGCCGAACTTCCATGAAGGTGTTCGGACTTTATTGCCGTATTATGGGTAAAACGCAGCAACTGGCATATTTAAGGCATATCACGGTGTACGGATGCCACTTGACAAAATAATTTCAATAAGAAATATTAGCAGATAAGCGTCGTATAAATCCACATATTGTATTTGAATAGTACGTCGATGCGTATGAGTACAGGTAATGTGATAAAAAAGAAATATGACTGTGGAACCTGCTGAGACCAAGGGGGAAGAAGCTATGTGCAGATCCGGAGTATAGTCGGATGGTCATCGCGGGGAATATCTAAGGATTCCCTTGCGCGTTCGAGCTGCTTCCATATCGCCAGTCCTGGTCTACGCAAAGTTGAACCTGCAAGGAAAATGTAAGAAATGCTTGTGTGCCGCAGAGCGGTTGAGCCGCGGTATGTGGCCTGTCCTGGCCTTCGCCGGGGTGTTTTTAATTGAGCTCTAGATGAGCCTTTTTATTCTGCCGCGAAGCAGTTCAGAGTCCTTTGGCGGTGTCCGGGAGCCTGGCCGCGACTCGAGGTTCGATTGAAAGGTGCCACTCGTTGCTTCTGATGTTAAAGCGGTGGTATACTCTTTGGTACCAAGGGAAAGTTCGGCCTTGCCATTAACCGTGATGACGCCGCGCGGACTGGGCATCTTGAGCTTATGGTAGGCATAATGTGGCACCGCGTTGAATTGAGCAAACGCGGTTCGTCCGAGCAGTGCCTGATAATCACTGCGAAAGGGGACGATGTCGAAGATTAACTCTTCGGCACGGTAATTGTCTGGTGATCCGAAGACTACCTTAAGGGCGATGGAGCCTATACAACTGGCCTCCACACCTGGTATAATACCTCTGAAGGTGGTTTTAGTGGGTTTGATCACCGAATTATCGATGCCCATCTTGCGCACTGTGTCCTGGTAAAGCAGGTTTAGACTGCTGCCTCCGTCCATAAGGACTCGTGTGAGGTGGAACCCGTCAATTATTGGGTCGAGGACTAGTGCAGCTGGATTGCCCTGATTGGTGTTAACCGGACGATCCGTGCAGTTGAAGGCGATTGGCCTGAGTTTATATTGTGGGACGACTGGTTTCGTTAAGTCCATATCCCTAAGGGTGCGCATCCGGTCCGGGTTGGGAGTGTGGGTGCCGTTTACCACGTTCACTGTTTGGATTTGCGGGGGAAATTTCTTTTGCCCTCCTGTACTCGGTGGTCTGGGCTCCTCGTCGCCATCATCGCTTTGAGACCCCTTATCTTTGTTTTTGGCGCCTGACCTGCCGGCTTGTTTGAAGACCCAGCATTCTCTGTTGTTATGATTGGCTGGTGTTCCCGGGGTGCCATGAATTTGGCATGGGCGGTCGAGTATGCGGTCCAGACTGGACGGACCCGAATTGTCATTTTTGAGTGGCCCCTTCCGCTGACTGGACTTAGAGCCACTAAATCTGGCATTGACTGCCGTATCTTCAGCGTTTTCACCATGTTTGTGACGCTTGTGTTTGTTGCGTCGGGGTTTGCCGTTGCTATCTCTGGCCTCTGATGTGCCAGGGTTGCTTGCTGTGTTGTTGCTACGGGCCAACTAGCTATCTTCGCCCGCGCAAAAGCGGGTCATGAGTGTCCTGAGGGCTGCCATGGATTTTGGCTTCTCTTGGCCGAGATGTCGGGCGAGCCACTCGTCGCGGATGTTATGTTTAAAGGCTGCTAGGGCTTCGGCATCCGGACAGTCGACAATTTGGTTCTTTTTAGTTAGGAACCGAGTCCAGAATTTCCTGGCTGACTCTCCGGGCTGTTGTGTTATGTGACTTAAATCATCAGCATCCGGTGGCCGCACATAAGTGCCCTGGAAGTTGTCCAGGAATGCGTCTGCCAGGTTCTCCCAACTTCCGATGGAGTTTGCCGGCAAGCTATTCAGCCAATGCCGAGCCGGCCCTTTGAGTTTTAGCGGGAGATACTTGATGGCGTGTAGATCATCCCCGCGGGCTATGTGAATGTGGAGGAAGAAATCCTCTATCCATACCGCAGGGTCTGTAGTGCCGTCATATGATTCAATGTTCACGGGTTTAAACCCTTCTGGGAATTCATGATCCATTACTTCATCAGTGAAGCATAGGGGGTGTGCGGCGCCTCTGTGCCGGGCTATATCACGACGCAGTTCATACGAGTCTTGTCTGCTGTGTTCGGCCCGGCCGGATTTGCTTTTAGTATATCCGGCATCACGGTTGTCGTCACGCGTTGAGGCGCGCCCCCGTGATCCGTAGATCGATCTTGCGTGTCCTGCTTTGTTTTCCAATACGTCTCGCAGGTCCTGCGTATTACCCCGGGCCTCGGTATTTTTGTTTAACTGGCGACGGGGTGTGGGCTGGACTTCAGCCTGATATGCCGCTTTGTCTCGGCCACGAGGTGGCCGGTTAGCCGCATCATACGCTGGAAGCGTACGCTTTAATGCTTCATCCTCGAGTTGGGGTAGCAACCTGCACTTTGGGTAACTTTTGTTTGGGCGCTCGACTTTGTATTCCTCGGCCGCCAGGACCTCAGTCCATCTATCCGCTAGCAGATCTTGGTCAGCATGAAGCTGCTGTTGCTTTTTCTTCAAGCTATTTGCTGTGGCTATAAGCCGGCGCTTGAAGCGCTCCTGCTCAACGGGATCCTCAGGCACGATAAATTCTTCTTCGCCGAGGCTCGCCTCGTCTTCGGAGAGGGACATGTAAGTGTCATCTTCTGATTCTCGGTCTGTCGCCTGTTTCTTAGGGCTAGCTTGCCCATCCTCCTGCTCGAAGCTTAGATGGAGGGGGTTTGTCTTTGTCTTCGGCACTATCTGCAGCGTTATTGTCTCTTGTGCCGGTATCGCTGCTTTTGCTATAGCGGGGCTTAGAGCGGCGCTGATGACGTCGGTGCTTAGATTGCTTCTCGAGGGGATTATCCTCTGTTACCTTATTGCCATCGCTTTCTTTGGGGGTGTCCACCATGTATATATCATATGATGAGGTGGCAGTCCAGCGCCCTGTGGGCGGTGGTTCCTGTTCTTCTCCTGCATCGTTGTCCATACCGTCGATGTCTTTGGAGCCGAAATCTAGCATGTCGGATAAGTCGTCGACAGTGGCTATTAAGTGGGTGGTGGGTGGGGAACGAATTTCTTCGTCGTCCGCTTCCCACTCAAGCCGGACACAGTTTGACCAAGGGCCTCCTGACAAGGAGAGAGACCTTAACGAATTTAGCACATCGCCCAGGGGCGAGTGCTGAAAGATATCCACGGAGGAAAACTCCATGATCGGTGCCCAATCAGATTCGATAGGCACTGACGTAGGCGGTTCGGAGCCCATGGCCGGGGACGAATCAAAGAGTCCGGCAACACAGGTCTCATAGGAGGTGAAGTCAGTATTCGGCTCTATCGCCACTGAGTGTGCGACCTCCGTGGCAGGGTCCATCCACCCGTCCTCGGATGGCGCAATCTGCTCCGGCTTGAGGGCCGGAGTAGCCACAGGTGTGATCTCCCGAACACCGTCCGATGGCAGAGCTAAGTCATGATCGTCGTGACTGTGCGGCGCACCTGACATGGGCTCGAATCCATCAAAGATCAAGTCTCCGTGGTTGTTGGCAGTATAGTTTAAGCTTCCAAACCTGACCTGACGGTCGGGGGCGTAGCTCTCGATCTGCTCCAGATGGCCAAGCGAGTTGGCCCGCAGTGCGAAGCCGCAGAATACGAAGATCTGTCCGGGGAGAAAAACCTCACCCTGGATCGCATCGTTGTCGATGATCGAAGGAGCCATCAAGCCTTATGGTGACGGCGCAGTGGAACTCTCAATGAAAGCACCAATGTCGGTGTCAAAACCGGCGGATCTCGGGTAGGGGGTCACGAACTGTGCGTCTAAGGCAGATGGTAATAGGAGGCGGGGGACACAATGTTTACCCAGGTTCGGGCCCTCTCGATGGAGGTAATACCCTACTTCCTGCTTGATTGCTCTTGATGATATGAGTATTACAAGAGTTGATCTACCACGAGATCGTAGAGGCTAAACCCTAGAAGCTAGCCTATGATTATGATTGTTCTTGTCCTACGGACTAAACCCTCCGGTTTATATAGACACCAGAGGGGGCTAGGGTTACACAGAGTCGGTTACAAGGGAGGAGATCTACATATCCGAATTGCCAAGCTTGCCTTCCACGCAAAGGAGAGTCCCACCTGGACACGGGACGACGTCTTCAATCTTGTATCTTCATAGTCCAACAGTTCGGCCAAAGTATGTAGTCCAGCTGTCCGAGGACCCCTTAATCCAGGACTCCCTCACTGTACCCATGTCCATATTGGACTCTACTTGGCGTGGAAGGCAAGCTTGGCGACCGATTATGAAGATTCCTTCTTAT
>NC_057802.1:164421296-164446728 GCF_018294505.1 Triticum aestivum
CCGAAGGGGTTAGTTCGGAAAGGATATACACATTACCATAGTCATATAGGCTAGACTTCTAGGGTTTAGCCATTACGATCTCATGGTAGATCAACTCTTGTAATACTCATATTCATCAAGATCAATCAAGCAGGAAGTAGGGTATTACCTCCATAGAGAGGGTCCGAACCTGGGTAAACATCGTGTCCCCCGTCTCCTGTTACCATCGATCCTAGACGCACAGTTCGGGACCCCCTACCCGAGATCCGCCGGTTTTGACACCGACATTGGTGCTTTCATTGAGAGTTCCACTGTGTCGTCGACAAAAGGTTTGATGGCCCCTTCAATCGTCGATAACGACGCTGTCCAAGGAGGAATCTTCCTCCCCGGACAGATTTTTGTGTTCGGCGGCTTCGTACCGCGGGCCAACTCGCTTGGCCATCTGGAGCAGGTCAACAGCTACGCCCCTGGCCACCAAGTCAGATTTGGAAGCTTGAACTACGTCAAGGATATCCGTGGAGACTTGATCTTCAATGGGTTTGAGACCGCGGCGATCGCTCCTCCTCACTCCGATGAACATGACTTAAATCTGTCATCGGATCACATCCAGGAGATGCTTCCTGTTGCTGCAACGGCCTTAGATCTGGAGCAGATCATACCGTCCGAGGCCACAGAATCCGCGGCATTGGAGCCGCACATGGACTCAACACCTTGCAATATCTGCGTCAAGGGAATTCCGGAATCGTTTTCGGCTATAAATTCTGAACCACTTATGCCTGCGGACACCGAGTTGGATCGTTTATCGATCTTCGAGTTCAGCGCCGCAGACATCTTTCAACACTCACCCTTGGGAGATATCCTAAATTCATTAAAAAAACCTGTCCTTGGCAGGGGACTCACAGCCAAACTATGTTCGGTTCGAACTAGGGGCTGACAGAGAATTTTGCTTCCCACCCGCCACCCACTTCATAGCTACTGTCGAAAACTCAACCGACGTGCTTAACTGGGGCTCCAAAGACATCGACGGCATGGATGGCGATGCCGACAAGGAGCAAGGCCAAGACTAGCCACTCACAAGAAGTCGGACGGCCACCTCTTCATACGATGTGTACATGGTCGATACACCAAAAGACAGCAACACCGGGACCGGAGGAAACAATACCCCGGACGACGCCGAACACAATGAAGACCCTGTCGGAGCAAAATCCGAACAGGAGGAACAAGAAAATGGGCAAGCCAGCCCAGACGAACAGGCCCTGCCCAGCGACAATTCGGAGGACGACAACTACCTTCCGCTCTCCGAAGACGAGGTAAGCCTCGGCGACGAAGACTTCATCGTACCCGAAGGACCCCTTGAGCAGGAGCGTTTCAAGCACAGGCTAATAGCTACAGCAAGGAGCCTGAAAAAGAAGCAGCAGCAGCTTCAAGCTGACCAAGACCTGCTCAATGATAGATGGACCAAAGTCCTGGCCGCCGAAGAATACGGCCTTAGTGGCCCAGCCAAAAGCTACCCAAAGCATAGATCGCTACCTCAGTTTGATAACGAGGTGTTGGAGCCCATACCATTATCACACCATGCGGCAGGTCGATGACAACCCGGTCCGGATAAAGATGCAACTCAAGCCGAACTCCAGACCGCCCTACCTCGCCGTAAAAGCAAGAACAACACAGCGCGTGGTTGTACAGACGACCTTTGACGGGACTTGGACAGTAGAGCAGGACAGGCAAGATCGATCTATGGATCGCGAGGGCATGTCCCGACACATGACAACGGCTACCTATTCGGACGTGACAAACCTAGCCACGCCCACATCCATTTGGCCCGTGGAGACGACCTCCACGACATTAAATACCTCCCACTAAAGCTAAAAGGGCTGGCTCGGCACTGGTTAAACAGCCTGCCTGAAAATTCCATAGGCAGCTGGGAGGACTTGGAAGAAGCCTTCCTTGGCTACTTCCAAGGAACATATGTCCGGCCACTAGATGCCGATGACCTGAGCCACATTGTCCAGCAGCCCGGAGAGTCAGCCAGGGAGCTCTGGACTCGGTTCTTAGTCAAAAAGAACCAAATCATCGACTGTCCGGACGCGGAAGCCCTTGCGGCCTTCAGACACAGCGTCCGGGACGAATGGCTGACACGCCACCTCGGCCAAGAAGGACCTAAATCCATGATGGCCCTGACTGCTCTAATGACCCATTTTTTGTGCGGGAGAAGACAGCTGGCTCGCTCACAGAAGCAACAGCGCCAGCGACCCGGGCACTTCCGAAATCCGAGACGACAATGGCAAGCCACGACGAAGCAAATACAACACTCGCAATGATAATGAAAGATCACGCGACATTGTGGTCAACGCTGGATTCAGCAATCCCAAGCCGGTCAGCGAAAGAAGCCATTCAAGGTGAATCACGATGAACCATCCAACCTGGACAGGATATTGGACCGACCCTGCCAGATTCATTGCCACCCCGATAAACCAGCCAATCATACTAACAGAAACTGCTGGGTCCTTAAGCAGGCCGACAAGCTCAACGCCGAACACAGGGTGTCACGACCGGTTTTTCAATAAAATAATTATTGAGAAACCAATCCCTGTTACGGACCAGCGAGGAAGAATTCCTTCTCACTGGTAGACAATACATTGGTCACAGAAGAAAAATACCAGGAGTACTAAATATAATACAAAGTTGAGCAGAGACTGCCCAACAATTTATTACATGCACGCCGATAAAATAATACGGCGGATAAGGTGGCAAACTTCTAACTCACGATAATAACGGTGGTGGAAAAATCATCGCGAAGCGAGTGACATGATTCCAGAATACTACAACTCTTCGAGCGTCGGAGTGAGGCTCGAGAGTACTTATTGCGGGTGGCGGAAGCGTAAACGATACAAGTGACCAATATCCGGGATCGCGCAGGACTGACTGGGACTCCTCTAGGCGTTGGACGCGCTATCAAACTCTTCATCCAAGAGATCGCCTTCGTCAACATCTGGCCAAATCAACAAGCCAGGTGAGTACTATGAAAGTACTCGCAAGACAGTTCGGACATAAGGTATAACAAATGCAAACATGAAGCACATGAATAAGTTAACCAGTGCGATCAGACATAGAGATAATAAATACTGGGTGCCAAGCGAGGGTCTGAATGACTCCTCGAGCGGAAAATGCGGAATAATAATACAGGTGCCAAACGAGTGTCTGAAAGACTCCTCGAGCGGAAAATGCGGAATAATAATACAGGTGCCAAACGAGTGTCTGAAAGACTCCTCGAGCGGAAAATGCGGAACAATAATGCAGGTGCCAAACGAGTGTCTGAAAGACTCCTCGAGCGGAAGATGCGGAATAATAATACAGGTGCCAAACGAGTGTCTGAAAGACTCCTCGAGCGGAAAATGCGGAACAATAATGCCACAATCGGGCGTCGGGGCGACACCACATAAAGGGCTTATAACAGAAAGTAAAGACAGTGCATGCCGCAGTCGGACGTCTGAGCGACATCACATAAAGGGCTTATAACAGAAAGTAAAGACAGTACATGCCACAGTCGGACGTTTGAGCGACATCACATAAAGGGCTTATATTGTAGCACAACATTTCATTAGTTCGGGAATATAACTTATCACAAGCACGAGACAAATATGATGTTAGTCCATCCACAGGAATAACAATGAAATTGAATTTACCACTTGAGCTGTTCACCGGGGGCAAGTTTTTCACACGGATAGATTTGGATATAAAGTCTACATCACTAATCATGGATACGATGATTTGGAAGGAATTGACTCTGCAGAGTTTGTACTTAACCACAGCCAACGGATTTCAGTAGTCACGGGGACTAGTTCCGTCTACGGTGTTCTGGAAGGAACACGTCTAACCAGTACACACCCAATTTAACCATCCGAAGCCAGGGATCACCCTCGGCAACCTTCAGGAAAAACCCTGAGTCGGGGAGGCTACAACCTCGCGTAGCATGGGATCAAATTTCTATACGCACGCTATAAGGGGGTGCCCCCTCTCGGTCCCAACCGGAAACACCCATGCCCCCTGACCGAATGACTGGCTTTAATCCTGGGCCAAGGTACCATCATCCCGGCCTCTCTGTTTGGTGTGTACACGGAAAGAGGTTACCAACTTACTAAACCGTATCCCTGGCAATGAGACATGTGGTAGCACGGAAAGGGGAAGGGACGATAACACGGCTCCAACCATGTTAACGTCGGAAAAGTCAGATGACACAAGGCTGGCATGCTACAACAGTACCACCTTGCTGCCCTTCATGTCACCACATGATCAGGCCACCTCTCATCAGAGGTCATCGCAACTTTGGAACATGCGGGAAAAGATTGATAACGTGGCTCCAACCACGTTAACGTCGAAGGAAGTCGGATGACGCAAGGCTGGCATGCTACAACAGTACCACCTTGCTGCCCTTCATGTCACTACATGATTAGGCCACCTCTCATCAGAGGTCATCGCAACTTCGGAACAACCGGGTCGTTGCCTTACAAGCAACGGGGTATTTGCCGACACTCATATGCCACACACAAACTTTCACATGAACATGCAAAACATCTGCCATATCAAATGTTCAAACATGCTTGCCTGGTTCGGAGAAGTCGGAGTCTAGCTCGGCGAAGTTCGCGGCTCCGTCCCCTCTCCCGGAACCTACGGCAATCACGAAACGGGGTACTAACGTGAAAACCATCACATGCACATAAACTTTGCCAAATATTTTTCAAATAAATCCCATAAAAAACTAGACAAAATTTGGAGATTGACAGAAAAAGAATCACCCAAAAATACCTTTTTATTAAAAAGTTATAAAGGTTTCTGTCCAGGGACCTTTCTGTAATGAAACAGAAAAGTTCCAGGGTTTTAACTGAGAAAACAGAAAACGCTTCGGCTGGGAATGCGCAAGCGCAAGGAGAAAACGTATTTTGCCCGAAGGCGCCAACAGAAAACGGTTCGGGGATATAAAACAGAGGCTGACACGCGGGGCCCGCATGTCAGGTTTGAAAGCTCGCCGGCGCCCGAAGACGGCGATGGATGCCGGCGTCGAACCACGGCGAGTTAGGAGAAACGGAGGGTACCAAGAGCTTCAGTGTCTTCTTCCGCGTCGGTGGGTGGTGGACTCGTCCAACGGGGAGCACCACGTCGACGGCGACACTATCTCCGGCGGACGGCGGTTCGGGTGAGGTTGGGGAACTCCGGTGGAGGGCTGCAAAGTACGAATTGAGGCGCGGGTCAGAACGGCTGATGCAAGGAGAAGCTACTGGCAAGAGAAAGGAGGCTGCGGAGCACACACGGGGGCGAATAGGGCTGGATCCCGTGGCGGATCGCGGCGGCCGGAGTCGAGGAAGGAGACCTCCTCGGGGCTCTTCCAGTGGCTAGGCGTGCTCTAGGGGAAGTGTAGGGCTGGTGGGTGCTCGAGTTGAAGCTCGGGGCCCCTATTTATAGGCAGATCGACGGGGTGGCCGTGAACGGAGAATCTCCGGCGAGCGATTACGGCGGAGCAGTGGGTTGGCAGGGGGTTTGAGCGGTCGGGCGGCATCAGTGGATGTTACTGGACTCGTTTTGCAGCTGAACGGGGTTGGTCTTGGCGTAATGGCGTCTGTCCACGGTGAGGTGACCGCACGGGCTCAACGGCGGCAGAGAGCGCGCTCCGCGCCCTGGGGTTCACGACGAGAGCGGCAGCGCATTTGGGGGAGTGGACGGCCACGCGGCGGGCTCCGGTGGTTTGGGCGGCGCTGGGTGGAGTTGGCGGCGCCGTGTCTCCCGCTGGCGCCCGCAAAGCCGCCGTCGGTGTCGGTCACGGGGCGGCGCACCTTCTGCTGCTCGTCGCCAACGCCCGCAAGATGCCAGGCACTCGTGCGGTGCAGGGACGAGAGGGCGAGGACGAGGAGCAAGGCGACGCGATGGCACTGGCGAGATCGACGCCCGTCTCTGAAGAAAACGACAGTGAGCACTGCAGTGTTGTCTGAACTTACTGAAACTTGACATGACCAAGCAATGCAGGTGTTCGACAGTAGGTTTGGTAAAGAGATAAATTTTTTCTGGAGCTGTAACTTGGTGAGATGATCACTCAAAGCACCCAGGGGCTGCATGAATTTACTTGGAATTTTTGGAGAAAGTTTTGAATGAATTTCACCAAATTTGGCAAATCTGGTCCAAACTTGCAGCTGATGTAGTTTGAAAATTTTGAACTGGAGACCAATGGATCTTCATGGTTCCAGGTTGAGGGTTCAAAGGACTAGGAGGGGAAAGAAGTTTGGTGGTAAAGGTCCAAACAGAAAATGGAGTTCCTTTGTAAATCTCCAAGTGCTATGAGAGAAGACAGAAATTTATTTGAATAGAATTTGAATGGAAATAAATACATGGGGAGGTTCAACTTGCTGGATTTGATGCAAAACTTGATCCAGAGGTGAGGGAAGGGTTAGGAGAGAGGATTTGCACTTATGTCATGGCAAGGAGGGATAGTTGAAAGTGGCAAAGGACTTTCCAAAAGCCATAGTGCATATTCAAGAAATGGTTTTCAAAAGTTATTTTCCCAAATGAAAACCATTTTGTTTTGAGTCCAATGAAAAGCAAGAACCTCCAAGACCAAAGGAAGATCTTGGGTGAATCCAAATAAATTTTTTGTCATAAAGAAAAGTATTTGAGAGTGAGAGTTCTCTTGAAGAAAAAAATTTTAAATCACTCCCCTCAAGTCAAATAAAAATCTTTTTGAAAAATTCAAATAAAAACTTGGGTGTCACACAGGGGAAGGAGGCCGCCAGGCGACAGGATGACTGAAAGGTTCACCAACGAAGCACCGGGGGTAAGAAGCAATCTGCACCGGAGGATCAACTACTCCCAGAACGGAAATAGCAACCCGGCTTCCGCCGCCCACTTCGTACACCTACAAAACTTGTACCGCGCATACATCATTATGCACTCAAGATACCATGGGCATTGGTGGAAGAACAATACGGACAACCCTGCAAACACCCCAGTAACATTTTTTATCTATTTTCCTTTTTATTTTTTCTTCCTTCGTTATCCTTCAAAAACAGGTGACAAACAGGACAAACGTCGGAAACTGGCTCTATCGGAGTCCGGATCCGTATACTCACCTAAGGGGCTATTTCCATCAAGGATTCCCCCACCGAGGACGGGCGGCGCAGACGTGCGACAGGAGGTCCAAAATAAATTTTTTGTAGACCGCACTCTCTATTTCTCGAGCCTGTACTATGCCTTTTCCCCCGCCTCCAACCCCGAGCATGTCAAATAGCCGGGAGGATGGCTTTTATATATATCATAAGTACTCATTGGCATACACTCAGTTCCCAGTAAAACATGTCCAAACTAATCATCCGTGTTGTCTCGCCATGGAATACGGCTGCCACGTTTGCTTCACAAATATACCCTGGCATCACCTGCCAGGGGCTCGGTATGGGAACAAATAATTTGCCAGCAAAAGCCCGAACAGCTCTACAGCGCACTTCGGCGTCGCAAGTTTGGCCTTATATGCATCAGCTCCGAATCATTGTCTTGGGTCAATAGTTGGGTTGCCCGGCTCCTGCGCTTGCTACCCTACGTTCCGCTCTATCAGCTAGGGTTGTAAAGGGAGAACTACTGTGATTGTGCCCTGGTCTAAACCGGATGAGCACCTCAGTAGAGAAAGCCGAAAACTGACTGTCATGATGTGGCGAGAGCTGGTCAACCACTTGACGAATTTTTTGAATCTTTAGCGATTCTCCGTGTCACACGAGGGATCTTTTTTCAAGATCAAACATGTAAGGCGCCTATGCCGCATACATACCAGGGGCTATGTCGTAGCCCCACAATAAAACTCCTATGGCTAAGTGAAAGCGTTAACGCCCTATAGTCCGATTGCCTGGTTCGCCGCATTATCACCTCCTTCATGGACCAAGACGTTGGATAAAGAGTGATCAAATGCTTTTCCGAACACCCCCGTACTTCCTACAAGGGGGCTGAAGCCGACGACTGGAAAACTTTCAGTTTATATCAAAAACGGCCGCACAGGAGGAATTCAAGCTTTCAAGCAAAAACATATAAATAGATTAACTTGTCTTTTACAATTATCATACACCTCACTCGAACATTATGTCTTTCGAGCATTGACCCTCTATCAGACGGCGGCCCCTAGGACGTCTTCAAAATAATGCTCTGGTTCCGGACGGTCCTTGCCTTTGGGTGGACTCTTCGTCGCCACATCGACAGCCTTCATCTTCCCCCAGAATGTCTTGACTCGGGCGAAGGTCATCCGTGCACCCTCAATGCACGTTGACCGCTTCACAGCGTCGATACGCGGCACCGCGTCAACAAGCTTCTGCACCAAACCGAAATAGCTATTCGGTGCAGGCTCGGTTGGCCATAACCGGATTATGACATCCTTTATGGCAGCGCCGGATATCCTATGAAGTTCGGCCCATTGGGACATCTATTCATTAAGCAGCAAAGGGCGCTTTGACGCACCAAACTGCGACCAAAAAAGCTTCTCCGTTGCATATCCATCTCGCGCTTGGTAATACCGCGCCACATCGGAAGAACTCTTCGGCAAGTCCAAATACTCGTCCAGAGAACTCCACACTTGGTTAAGCCGGGCATAGTCCGGGTCACCAAACTTAGTTTGCAGCAGAAAAGGCTTTCCAGCCACAATCTCCTTCGCCTGCCGAACTTCCTCACGGATTGCTCCAGATTCTGACCGCGCTTCTCTCGCCTCCTGTCGGGCCTTGTCAAGTTCAGTCATTAAGGCTTTATTCTCCTTCTCCAGAAATTCGCAGCGGCCAGTGGCATTCTCCAGTTCGAGTGTCAGTGTGGATATCTTATCCTCACCTTGGCACCGGGCAGCTTGTTCGGCCTTTAATTCAGCCGATGCCTTTTCGGCAGCAGCATTGCTACAACGGACCTGCTCCTTGGCCCGGGTCAGCTCCGCTCGAAGAAATTCAACGGCGGCAACACCATCTGCAGCCACGCGCATTCCAGCATCTAAAATCTCAGCATCATGTTTATACCACAAACAATGTATGAGGATCGCCCCAAATACATACCTTGCGACTCGTCAAGACGCGTATTGATTAATGCAAGATCATCCCCTGCCACGTCAAGCTTCCGCTGTAGCTCGGCAATTTCCATAGTCCGGGAAGTGGCCAAGGGGGAAGCAGCCTGTGTTCAAGCTCATCGGGTTAGTCCTCAAAACGATCATTTTTTATCCTCTGTTTGCTTCCTAATGGAAGACAACCTGAGTCTCAGGGGCTACTACCTATACACAGGCGCATCTTAGCAAAGGAAACATAGCTGAAAAACATTATGTCACAAACCTCGAAGCCTTTAAGTAGGCTCATGAAGGCTTCATTTAATCCGCTCTTCGCGGACGAAATATTTTCAATCACTGTACCCATCAAGGTACGCTGCTCCCCCGAGACAGATGTTTTCCGCAACATGTCCCGCAATATATCGGGAGTCTTCGGGTTTCCGGACACTGCTCCAGGGGCACAGTCATCCTTTGAAGGAATTTGTTCACCCGCCTTCAGAATTACTGTCGGCTAGACAGATCGGGGCCTTTGCTATCACCAGCCCCGGACTCCCGGACGGTCGGAGATCCACCTTCGGGCACTGCCCCTTTGTCCCTTATGCAACTGGTTGATTAAAAAGGATCGTCCGCGACGACACTTCAGAGTCATCTGCCTTATTGGGCGAGGAGGTTCGAGGAGGCGTCTCGCTCTCCATCTTCTCTGGGAGGAGACTTCCCGAAGAAGAGGATTGCCCAGAAAAACTCTGTGCCGACCTGTAAAAATACATGAATGCATTACGAATATCTTCGGTTAACAGCAACAAAGCGGGCGCTATCAAAGTACCCCGGATTCACTTACGGTTTGGCCGAGGGCTTGTCCCCTTGTTGGAGCTGCTCAGCGGCATCGCTTCTCAAACCCGAGCCGCTCGCTGGTGGCATCTTGCCCCTCTTAGAAGACCGCCCCTCCCAATCTTCGGGGGCGGCCCTTTTCCTCCTGCTAGGAGAAGGGATACTGGATCCTTTTTCACCCCTGTCTTCAGGCGAGGAAAGGTCGATCTCTCCGGACTCAGTGTCTGACTTACCTCCAGAACCAAGGTCCTCTTGGGCTTTCTCGCTCTCCTCTTTGCCCTCCCTTACCGGCGCCTGGCATGGTGCCGAGGCCAGCATCCTTGTTAACACCGGAGTAGCTGGGTCTTCGGGAAGAGGAGCCGGACACCTGACCCGTTCCACCTTCTTTATCCAGCCCTGGAAAAAGACGGACTGCTCAGTATCTTATTATGGGACGCTCGACTACAGGGTGTTCGGAAGTGTAATACTTACCGGGGTGGTTGAATGATTGCTGTGGAGGCCGATGTCTTCGGTGGTGGCTGGCCATTGCTCTCGTTCCCCGAAAAACAACCTCCTCATTCCTTCGTGCGTAGTGCCGAAGAAGTGCTGAAGAGTCCGCGGCCCTTCTGGGTTAAACTCCCACATGCAGCGAGGCCGCCGCTGGCACGGCAGAGTCCGGCGGACCAGCATTACTTGAATAACGTCAACAAGATCGATGGCCTTCTCGGCAAGGCTTCGGATGCGACCCTGCAGAGTCCGCACTTCATCAACGGATGCCCAGTCCAACCCCTCATTGATCCATGAAGCAAGCCAAATTGGGGGGCCGGATCGGAACGCAGGCGCAGTTGCCCACTTAGAGCCACAAGGCTCGGTGATGTAGAACCACCCCTGCTGCCATAAGTCGGAAGATTCGGTGAAGGATCCCTGAAACCAAACAGTGCTAGCGAGCTTGCCCACTGTGACGCCACCACACTCTACCTGCTCCCCCTCTATCACTTGCGGCTTCACATTGAAGGTCTTGAGCCACAAGCCAAAGTGTGGAGGAATTCGGAGTAAGGCTTCGCACGTGACGATAAACGCCGATATAAGAAGAATAGAGTCCGGGGCCAGATCGTGAAAATCTAGCCCGTAATAGAACATGAGCCCTCGGACGAAGGGTTTAAGTGCGAACCCTAACCCGCGAAGGAAGTGGGACAGGAACACGACCCTCTTGCCAGATCTGGGGGTAGGAATAATCTGCCCCTCGGCAGGAAGCCGATGAAGGATTTTTGCGGTCAGATATCTGGCCGCTCAAAGCTTTGCAATATCCTCCTCCGTGACAGAAGAAGCCACCCACCAGCCTTGACGGTTGGATCCGGACATGATCGGAGCTTGTGCTGGTCGAAACTCGGGTGTTGGAACTCGAGGTATCAAGGGTTGAGGAAGAAGCAAGCCTGAAGGAAAAATACGGGGCGGTACCCCTATATAGAGACTGTGAATATTAAGCGCCTCCTTCCGGGCCTCAAAACTTGCCTGTTCCCAAGGAGTTGTACTCCAACGACGGTTGGGTTACCCACGTCCGGGTTGACAAGAATCCCCTAAAAAAGGGGAGACACGATCTCCGTTCGGATAAGACACGCCAATTTAAACGTATCTTAAGGCGTGGGGCGACGAGCCAGCTAAAAGGCGGTTTGCAAATAATGGCTAAAGCAGGCATGATGTCATATTACCAAAGAGTTGTCGGGGGATTGGACTCGTAGGATATTATATCCTCTACAATTATGTATGCAAGTCCGGATACAATCAACACATCTGGAGACTATCTTGGAGTTCGGAGAAAGGGGAACCCGCCTTGCAATGCAGAAGACGATCTGCACGCCGGACTCCTCGTCATTGAAGCCAGGTTCAGGGGCTACTGAGGGAGTCCTGGACTAAGGGGTCCTCGGGCGTCCGGCCTATTATCCATGGGCCAGACTGATGGGCCGTGAAGACATGAAGGCCGAAGACTGTACCAGTGTCCGGATTGGACTCTACTTGGCGTGGAAGGCAAGCTTGGCGACCGGTTATGAAGATTCCTTCTTATGTAACCGACTCTATGTAAACCCTAGACCCCCCCCCGGGGTGTCTATATAAACCTGAGGGGTTAGTCCGGAAAGGATATACACATTACCATAGTCATATAGGCTAGACTTCTAGGGTTTAGCCATTACGATCTTGTGGTAGATCAACTCTTGTAATACTCATATTCATCAAGATCAATCAAGCAGGAAGTAGGGTATTACCTCCATAGAGAGCACCCGAACCTGGGTAAACATCGTGTCCCCCGTCTCCTGTTACCATCGATCCTAGACGCACAGTTCAGGACCCCCTACCCGAGATCCGCCGGTTTTCACACCGACAACTATCATTATTAACTTTGCATCTTTTGGCATCAATATTATTAATATGTGTATCACTATGATCGAGATTCAACAAAAATAGACCACTCATCAAGGGTGCATGACCATAAAAGATATTACTCATATAAATAGAACAACCATTATTCTCTTATTTAAATGAATAACCGTCTCGCATCAAACAAGATCCAGATATAATGTTCATTCTCAACGCTAGCACCAAATAACAATTATTCAGGTCTAGAACTAACCCCGAAGGTAGATGTAGAGGTGGCGTGCCAACGGCGATCACATCGACCTTGGAACCATTTCCGACGCGCATTGTCACCTCGTCCTTAGCCAATCTTCGTTTAATTCGTAGCCCCTGTTTCGAGTTGCAAATATGAGCAACAGAACGAGCATCAAATACCTAGGCGCTACTACGAGCATTAGTAAGGTACACATCAATAACATGTATATCAAATATACCTTTCACTTTGCCATCCTTCTTATCCGCCAAATACTTGGGGCAGTTCCGCTTCCAGTGACCAGTCCCTTTGCAGTAGAAGCACTCAGTTTCAGGCTTAGGTCCATACTTGGGCTTCTTCCCGGGAGCAGCAACTTGCTTGCTATTCTTCTTGAAGTTCCCCTTCTTCCCTTTGCCCTTTTTCTTGAAACTAGTGGTCTTGTTAACCATCAACACTTGATGCTCCTTCTTGATTTCTACCTCTGCAGCCTTTAGCATTGCGAAGAGCTCGCGAATCGTCTTGTTCATCCCTTGCATATAATAGTTCATCACAAAGCCTTTATAGCTTGGTGGCAGTGATTGAAGAACTCTGTCAGTGACACTATCATCAGGAAGATTAACTCCCAGCTGAGTCAAGTGGTTATGGTACCCAAACATTCTGAGTATGTGTTCACTGACGGAACTGTTCTCCTCCATCTTGCAGCTATAGAACTTGTTGGAGACTTCATATCTCTCAACTCGGGCATTTGCTTGAAATATTAAATTCAACTCCTGGAACATCTCACATGCTCCATGAAATTCAAAACGTCTTTGAAGTCCCGATTCTAAGCCGTAAAGCATGGCACACTAAACTATCGAGTAGTCATTAGATTTAGTTTGCCAGATGTTCATAATGTCCGGAGTTGCTCCTGCAGCGGGCCTTGCACCTAGCGGTGCTTCAAGGACGTAGTTCTTCTGTGTATCAATGAGGATAATCCTCAAGTTATGGACCCAGTCCGTGTAGTTGCTACCATCATCTTTCAACTTAGCTTTCTCTAGGAATGCATTAAAATTCAAGGGAACGGTAGCACGGGCCATTGATCTACAACATAGATATGCAAAAACTGTCAGGACTAAGTTCATGATAAATTTAAGTTCAATTAATCATATTACTTAAGAACTCTCACTTATATAGACATCCCTCTACTCATCTAAATGATCACGTAATCCATATCAACTAAACCATGTCCGATCATCACGTGAGATGGAGTAGTTTTCAATGGTGAACATCTCTATGTTGATCATATCTACTATATGATTCACGTTCGACCTTTCGGTCTCAGTGTTCCGAGGCCATGTCTGTACATGCTAGGCTCGTCAAGTTTAACCCGAGTATTCTACGCGTGCAAAACTGTCTTGCACCCATTGTATGTGAACGTAGAGCTTATCACACCCGATTATCACGTGGTGTCTAGGCACGACGAACTGTCGCAATGGTGCATACTCAGGGAGAACACTTATACCTTGAAATTTAGTGAGGGGTCATCTTATAATGCTACCGCCATACTAAGCAAAATAAGATGCATAAAAAGATAAACATCACATGCAATCAAAATATGTGACATGATATGGCCATTATCATCTTGTGCCTTTGATCTCCATCTCCAAAGCACCGTCATGATCTCAATCGTCACCGGCTTGACACCTTGATCTCCATCGTAGCGTCGTTGTCATCTCGCCAACTATTGCTTCTACGACTATCGCTAACGCATAGTGATAAAGTAAAGCAATTACATGGCGATTGCATTTCATACAATAAAGCGACAACAATAAGGCTCCTGCCAGTTGCCGATAACTTCTACAAAACATGATCATCTCATATAATAACGTATATCACATCATGTCTTGACCATATCATATCACAGCAAGCCCTGCAAAAACAAGTTAGACATCCTCTACTTTGTTGTTGCAAGTTTTACGTGGCGGCTACGGGCTTCTAGTAAGAACCGTTCTTACCTACGCATCAAAACCACAACGATATTTCGTCAAGTTTGCTATGTTAACCTTCAACAAGGACCGATGATACGTCTCCAACGTATCTATAATTTTTTATTGTTCCATGCTATTATATTATCTGTTTGGATGTTTAATGGGCTTTAATATGCTCTTTTATATTATTTTTGGGACTAACCTATTAACCGGAGGCCCAGCGCCAGTTGCTGTTTTTTGCCTATTTCAGTGTTTCGCAGAAAAGGAATATCAAACGGAACGAAACCTTCGCGAGGATCTTTCTTGGAACAAATGCAATCCATGAGACTTGGAGTGGAAGTCAGAGACGCAACGAGGCGGCCACGAGGCAGGAGGGTGCGCCCAGGGGGGTAGGCACGCCCCCCACCCTCGTGGGCCCCTCGTAGCTCCACGGCCTACTTCTTTCGCCTATATATACTCTTATACCCTGAAAACATCCAGGAGAGCCACGAAACCACTTTTCCACCGCAGCAACCTTCTGTACCCGTCAGATCCTATCTTGGGGCCTTTTCCGGCGATCTGCTGGAGGGGGGTTCGATCACGGAGGGCTTCTACATCAACACCATAACCTCTCCGATGATGTGTCAGTAGTTTACCACAGACCTTCGGGTCCATAGTTATTAGCTAGATGGCTTCTTCTCTCTCTTTGGTTCTCAATACAAAGTTCTCCTCGATGTTCTTGGAGATCTATTCGATGTAATACTTTTGCGGTGTGTTTGCCGAGATCCGATGAATTGTGGGTTTATGATCAAGATTATCTATGAACAATATTTGATTCTTCTCTGAATTCTTATATGCATGATTTGATATCTTTGCAAGTCTCTTCGAATTATTGGTTTAGTTTGGCCTACTAGATTGATCTTTCTTGCAATGGGAGTGCTTAGCTTTGGGTTCAATCTTGCGGTGTCCTTTCCCAGTGACAGCAGGGGCAGCAAGGCACGTATTGTATTGTTGACATCAAGGATAAAAAGATGGGTTTTATATCATATTGCTTGAGTTTATCCCTCTACATCATGTCATCTTGCCTAATGCGTTACTCTGTTCTTATGAACTTAATACTCTAGATGCATGCTGGATAGCGGTCGATGTGTGGAGTAATAGTAGTAGATGCATAATCGTTTCGGTCTACTTGACACGGACGTGATGCCTATGTTCATGATCATGCCTAGATATTCTCATAACTATGCGCTTTTCTATCTATTGCTCGGCAGTAAATTGTTCACCCACCGTAATATATGCTATCTTGAGAGAAGCCACTAGTGAAACCTATGGCCCCCGAGTCTATTTTACATCATAATAGTTTATCGTCAACTTGCCAATTTCTGTCATCATTTATTTTGCAATCTTTACTTTCCAATCTGTACAACAAAATACCAAAAATATTTATCTTATTATCTTTATCAGATCTCACTTTTGCAAGTGCTCGTGAAGGGATTGACAACCCCTTTATCGCGTTGGTTGCAAGGTTCTTGATTGTTTGTGCAGGTACTAGGTGACTTGCGTGTAGTCTCCTACTGGATTGATACCTTGATTCTAAAAAACTGAGGGAAACACTACTGCAGGATGCTGCTAACGCGACACTACGACCAGAGACCCTTCGAGAAACTGTGTGTGATGGCATAATGGCAAACGGTGTTGTATGAAAACCGTCAGAAATGTGTAAACCGTTTGCGATGATGGATGCATCAAACACGGTTCAGGTTTTAGTTGCGTGTGTGATGAAGGGCATATGGTTTAGTTCAATGAACTGTTTGCGATGAGGAGGAACAAAAGAAACGGGCAGCCAGATGGAGGCGTGTGCGATACACAGCATATGGTTCACTCGGATGAACTGTTTGTGATTAGGCAACACAAAAGAAACGGTCAGCCAGATCAAAGGTGTGTGCGATATACAACACGCGGTTCACTCAGATGAACTGTTTGCGTTGAGACATGAGAACAGAAATGGCTCAACTTAACAAGATGTGTGTGATACGCGGCAAACAGGTCTGTAATCAGAAATGTGTCTGAAGACCGATAAGAACACAGACGGTTGCTGCTAATAAGACGTGTGTGTTGTGAGCAAACGATTGCTGGTATACAATTCTGAGTGATTGATGAAAACATCACCGACGGGTTCCATTGTTTAGTCCGTGTGCGATGTTATTTTCTTTGTCCGCACACCATCTACACTCTGTCTACAGAGCATCAACATATATACTTAAAAAGACAGCATTGCATAACCAAATTAAGCGTATAATTACACAAGTGACTACACACATAACATTTGCACACACCAAAGTAAGCAATTACATGCATACTAAAGTAGGAGAAACGAGGATCTAATCATCTACTTATTGTTGCGATGACGCTTGCCATTGCTCTGCTTCCGGCTGGATCCCTGGCCGTTTTGGGGAAGGAGGGACTTCCTCATGTCAACGATCCGCCGGTACATGTCGTAGCTCGTGTACGCTTCCTTGGCCGCGTACACGACGTGAGCTTTGTCGAGTTTCTCCACCCATGCCGAGTGCCAGGCACGCTTGTCCTTGTTTCACGAATCCTTCATGTCTCTGTAGTAGGGGTCGATGATGGCCTCGGCGAGGTGAACCAGTGAGTCCTTCTCATGCTCCTTGCTGCCCCAGATCTTGTATTGGCCCTGGATGTCGACAAGATTCTGGCAGGCGATGCCCGAACTCTCGAGCACCTTTACATTGTTGGTGATGTTGACAAACCTGGCGAAATGCTCGCAAGACCTTGTGGCCAGGCAGTAGTGGTAGACGAGGACGTGGTGGCGCACGCACATCTGGGTGACGGCGACCTTGGGACGAGACCCGGCACGAGCGCGGGTGTACTTGAGGTCGAACCCGACCACCTTGTACTTCTCCCCGGCAAGCAACAACTCCATGATGTGGATGGAGTGCTCCGCCCAAACCGGGTCGTTGGTGTACACCACTAAGAGGTCCATGAACCTTCTGTGGGTGTCCACCATGGCACGCATGGTGAATTGCTGCTCGTCGTCGGCAGCCGCTCGGAGCACCATTGTAGCCGCGCAGGATACCCTCTAAGAATTTCTCGTGGTGGGTGTGCTTCTTGCAATGGTGGGGCGCGATCGAAAGGTTGAAGAGACACAAGGGTAGGTTAAATGGCCGCTGTAATAATAAATGGGGGCCGGCCGGCCTGTAATCGTCACGTCTTGTCACGGCGTTCATAGCGGAGGATTCCAGAATCCAGTGCATGCTTGACAACACCGCACCCCAGGCGTGGACACTCGAGTGCGATAATTAATTCTGCGCTCTACAGTGCACATGGTGGAAGAAACCAACTGTGTGCAATAATGTCGAAGATCGCAGTCGAGTTAGCTATACAGATCGTGTGCTGTGAGATCGACAAGGTAAACTGATTCGAGAATGGTTAATAAAATCTAAGACCATTGCATATTAAGGTCAAAATAGTGCTAGCAATCTACGAGTCTCATACGATGCCATTTCAACGATTGTACCACAAAAGCTCGAAATGTTACAAGGTTCAAAATCCAGAGTTATATGGCTCAAATTCAAAGATTACAAGGTTCAAACTAATATTAGAAATGAAATTCAGCTCATCAGCTGCAAACGCTCGCGCTGGTGAGCTGAACATGGATATCAGAGAGGTTCAAACTAATATCACCGCTTCTAAGTCTGGCTTCGAAACCTCACAATTCTTGCAAAGGGGTCGGACACTAAGAAGTCATGTATGGGGTTGACCCAGTGAATTCCGATTACTCTGACATCTGAAGTTCCAAAATGAAATTCAGCATTTTTGGAACCTACTCCATTCTGCCGCAGGCGCCGGTGTTGATCAACAGACCATTCATTTTTGCAAAATAAATGTAGGGCAAACCTCATTTCCTTCAGCGGTGTTTTGACAAAGAACCTGGCGAATATAATCTCCGGTAAGGTCCCTCGGTAGGAGTTCAAAGTAATTTCTGAGAGATGCAGATCTAGGCATTCGACGTGATTGTTATATTGTATCACATTATCCACCACTGGGCCTAATCTTATCTGCAAAAGAAGAAAACGTGTTAGTGCCTACATGTAGTTTTGAACATTACTACAGGACTAGCTATTTGGTTTGCAGGATTTGTAAAATGCACTAACATGCCATATTCGATCTGACATGATTAACATGGGCATTTGATTACATTCTAGAAAAATGTAGCCTTCTTCACAAGAGGTTGGAGTGGATGAAAAGTTCCCTAAGAAAACTAGTACAGATGAATCCAAAGGAGAAATGCTTATTGATTGTAACCATATGGATCAAGCAACCAATATGGGGGGCGTGTATGTACTGAAATCCTCCAAAAGAACCTTCAGAAATCATAGTACATTGTCATTGTAAACTTGGAAAAAGGTGTCACAAATTGAACTCCCTTATGGTTAACATTTAACAGGAAAGGAGCATCACCTCGATATATAGCTTCTCCAGGCACGGAAAGCATCTCAGGAAACTGACAACTTGCTCCAGGTCGGGCCCGATAGATTCTAGTGCCAAGACCTTCACTGTGTGCAGTTTTGAGGTCAAGCTTGTCGGAATCATTTTCTGAATGACAGACGAACAAACATCTTCAAAATTAGAAATAATGTTAATTTGTAGAAGGAGAGGTAGAAGGCGGCTGTTGTACCTGAACGGGTGTGGATCCAATAACAAGTTCGGAGTATTTGTCAGACGAGTAGCCCACCACTGTCAATTTCGGCGCAGAAATGACATTGATTCTTGTTGGACCTTCTTGATCAACTACAAGTAATCTCTCAAGTGTAGGTGTGTCCTGGATGACCATACCGTGGTCCTCCTTTTGTGATGTCTTCCTGCCGCACCAGCAATACACATAAATAGTCTGGAGAGTCATGGAGGTGATGTGGAAGGTACTCAAACCATTGATCGCCTAAAGACGAAGGTACTCGAGTGCAGTACAGCCACGGAGCAGGCGCTCCATGTCACCCTTTGAGAGGCAGACGGGGACGAGCTCGAGGTGCTTCAGTCATGGTAGAATAAGAGCGGGCGCGTCATTAAGGGGCGCGAAATGGCAATTCTTGAACTTGGCGACGCTGGGCGCGAGGCGGAGTGCGGACGTTGGCAGCCACCGCATATGCCCATCATCAAAAGTGAGCTCCTCGAGCTGATCTAGGGCGGGGGATCGGAACCAGTCGTCAAGCTTGGCTCGGTCCTTGCCGTTGGAACGTAACTTGCCCATTCTAAGGCCTTTGGTTGGGCCAAGGTGACTGCCGAGGATCTTGGAGAACGCATCCAAGCTTTTGCGATAGCCATGGCAGAGCTCGTGGGTGTCGATGAGGTCGAGAGGGCTGGAGTTCCATAGGGGGCGCCACCGCCGGGAAAGGAGGGTTGTCCGCACCCCATATTTGATTGGGAGGAGGGAGATGATGACTCTCAACATATCATCGGGGAGGCTGCTGATTAAGTCTAGGCCTGCTGAAGTCGCTTGCGGTTCTAGCTCGCCCCGCCTCCGCTTGTTGGCAGCCCCGTTCTCCACCTCTGGAGTCTCCTTATCAGCGGCACTTTCTGATAGAAATGGGAGTACAGGGAATATTTAGTTAAAACAGGGCAATAGAAAAGTGTATTGGTAACTAGAAGTTATTAGGTAGGAATATAGTAAGATAAGCGAATAAAAATTGGTTTCTTAAATCCTACACAATTCATTTGACATTGCTGGGTAAGTCAACATATGCAGATAGTTGAAAAGAAAACTTACTTCGAACAAAGTCTGAACGGATGATTTTGTCGGGGAAGTTAGCATATATCTCATGACCAGGCCCTTCTGTGTGCAGTGCAATTTTAGTGCCAGCTTTCAGTACATAAAACTTTGCAATTTCATTCCAAAAGCAAGTGCCAAAATAGGAGTCACCGCGTTCATCAAGTCTTACAGTAGCAACGATTGTAAATCCATGGTTTGTGTGCAGTATGACATTCGTGGAGCCTTGATGTATGTAAAGGGAAAAATTGTGCACTACATAATCTGTTGCATAGCGAGGGATGTCCTGCAGAAAATGGTAGGGTTGTTAAAGAAAATATGGTAACATGCAAATATGGGCCCAAATTGAAAGAACTGTACAACAGTTGAAATCGAAGGACAAAATTCTATAATTAAACTGATAGGGTAAACATGATGTCATGGAAATATGAGAGTAATCGAAAGAACAATACATCATTAATTTGCCTAATATAGAAAGAAGAGGGGGAAAATCCCCTTTGACGTATATGGTGCATGTGGCACCTTTTATCCAAATGTAGCAATATTTAGCATATGTTCAGGAAAGTAGGCCATGCCAACCGATTTAGGGTGAGATTAAACATACCGCGCGCGTCCTCAAGTTATCTGGTATGATGAGATGGAATCTCTGGCGGCGGTCGCCAAGTCCTGAAGTACCAGCGCACTATACATTCTATGAATGAAAGAAAACCCTCAAATCAGCTCGAATAAAAATGAATTCACGGCGATTTCCGCCGGGTGATTAAAGGAGGCAGATGAACTGGGATAAGAGGTGAGATAATATCTCGTTAAATTAGTTACCTTGTCGTCCATGAGAAAGAACCCTCAGTACGGCAGATTCCCCAACCGAGCGGAGCTGGGTCGACCGCGAGCAGCGTCGAGAAATTCAATGGCGATAGGCGGCGGCAAGCAGAAGTGGCGAAATGCGGTGGGCTTTGCCGGCAGCCTGGCGGCGGCGGCAGGCGTCGAGCTAAGTGTTTACCGCCGCGATAGGCGGTGCCATGGCATAGACGCGGAGGAGCTTGTGCAGGTGTGAATGGGGAACATACCAGAGGGGCTAAGGTGTGGGTGGCGGGCGGGGTGAGGGTTTTTGTGACGCGGGGATGGTGAGGGTTTTCTTTTTTCTTTTTTGAATTGGGTGGTGAGGGTTTTCTGTCCCACAAAGAATTTTGGGGGCTATGGTTTGCTAGAGCGAACCGTGTGTGATTGACGCAGCAGGCAAAATGATAGTCATTGCACACGGTTCCAATTTTGGGAACCGTGTGTGATTGACGTACTACCTCCGTCCTGGTTTATTGGTCCCCCGTTGTAATTTTTACCAAAATTTGGCAAAATATTTAACATACTCAGACATAGATAATAAGCGTACACGTACATAAGCATAGTTCAACCGTCATTAAGCATACTCAAGCGTACATAGTTCGATCCATCCCACATCTCATCTCACATGCGGCCGGCACGATCCTGAAGCTTCACCAGGTACTCGGCGTACGTGCCGTGCGCCACCCTGCGAGAATACTTCTTCTTGAAGGAGCCAACGGCCCGTCCTCTTGCATGCGCAAGAACACTTAGATACGCATCATGAATCTTGTGGTTGCAAAATGGGCATCCATAGTCGTCGTTCCAGGTCCTAATACGCCTGTTATGCATTCCCACATAAAGCTCCCTCAGGATTCACCTCTTGTACCTCCTCTGGGCATCTTCATCCTCACTGTCCACATCGTCAGACAACACCTATACATATAGTAAAACAAATTTGGCATCAAATCACTGATTACATGCCGTGAAGTAGGATTAGGGATTTATGACAATTTATTTATACATATTCAGAGATTATGGTTCGATTTTTAAGCGCAGTCGTTTATGTACAGACCAATCTTGAAGAAAATAATGGCACAAACATATGTAGGTCATTCAAAATCAATTGTCAAGTCCTGGCTAGGAATTATTAGCACGAACACTAACCCTAGTCGGATTACTGGCAGAAATCATTTGCACAGATGGAACAACTAATCACTTATCACCTGTACCATTCAAACAATCAATACACTACACGGATCTAACGAAACTTACTCAGATTTCATGGGTTGGGAGAACATAACCACAGGATTTCTATTCCAAAAGGGGGGAGGCAGGAGTAACCAGAGAAACCCTATGATCTATTTGACACATAAATGGGTATAGATGACTAACCAGCTGTCCGTCATCGTCGGAGTCGTCGCCGGAGTGGTCGTCGGAGTCGTCGCCGGAGTGGTCATCGGAGTCGGTGTGGAACTCCGCCTCCGGCTGTGGAAGCTCGACGCCGTCGACGATGTCAGTGTGCAGCAATAACTCGCCGACGGTGACTGCAACCTCTGTCTCCATCTCCACGTCGTGTTTCGGTGCTTTAGCAGCCCCGGCATCGCCACTCCCTCCGATGGGGTGCTTCGGCGGCATCCTCATACACTGACGGCTTTGAGGACAGAGAGCGGCGTCGAGGTTGCAAGCGGAGAGAGAGGATTGTGTGTGCGTAGCGAGGATGGGGGTGTGGCCGCTCGGGCGCACCATTAATATGGAGTTGTGGGAGTTGTGGGAGAGAGGCGGGCGGCGGTCAAACCGATGGCTCGCCTCCCGATGAGCCTGCGCACCGGACTGCTAGCATGCCTACCAAAGTTTCACACAGCTACTCGCACGCCTCCCGATGACACTGTGCAGCGAGCACGCCTCCGTCAATTCACACACCTACACGCATGCCTCCCCCGTCTGCCTGCGCGGCGGACTGCTCGCATGCGTCCCGTCAACTCACGCCTGCTCGCACGCCACACGGGTCGCGTGGCGGCACGTATATTGTTTTTCTATTTGGATGATTAATGTTGCCGCTTTATTGCTTAACCAAAGCATGGCACGTATCCATTGTTGGTCTAACGCTCACGGTTCGAATAAATAATCCGTTTGGGATATTGGTTCCCAATTATTAATAATCTCCCGTCTGTAATTAGATAAAGATTACATCAAAACTGGTCTCAAATTTGACAAAAAAAAGTGCAATGCCACTTTGTATTGGTGTCCATATGACAACACGATAAGTTTCATGAACTTCAAATAAGTTTTGGATGTACTAGAATTTAAAAATCAAGATTCTCAATGTTTGAAATTTATTGCACGGGGAGTAAACATGCACCCAGTGAGACACATGTGTTTTTGCAATCCATTTAGGTGCACTGTCACGTGTGCATGTAGCTCAAATTTGATTTTTGCACATTATACCCATAGAAAATCAATCAATCAATGTACTAAAACGTCTTAATGATCTTTGTGAATTTTTTGAAATTAAAACGTCCCTCCTTTGGTAACATGTATGTTCACCGCAGGATAATTAATTTAACATGCATCATAGTTGCGGTGGATTCGCGGTGTGTGTGTGGGTGTGTGCGTCTGGGGGTGGTGGGTGGCTCGCAGTACACTACGAGTTGTGAGCCACCGTGTGGGTTGGCTATTTTGTTAGGCAGGCTGGTGCCACATCAGAGTCGTGAAATCGTTATTTAAAACATTACACAACCCTTTCATACATAAATGTTTTGGCCACATGCAGTCGATGGTTTTCCTACACAACACTCGATACTCGCGTGTGACGCTTTCTGTGGGCCCACGAGGTCGTCGTCCATCACTTTGACGAACAGCCGGCAGTGAGGTTAATTTGACCAGCAAGGTATAATCTTTTTTGTTTGTGTTATGGTGGTATATAGTACGCGTCGAAGAGGTGGGAGGGGACTAGCATATATACTATACGTATGCGTCCGTGAACAAGTACACCTCACTCAGTGTCGGGACTTTTTGGTTACCGAGGCACGTGCCACATCAAAATTGTGAAATTGGTTATTCAAACATCACACAACACCTTTTTGGGCCACATGCATATATATCCTAGCTAGGACACTCATGTGTGACGCTTCCATCTGTGGGCCCATGAGGCCATCGTCGATGCATCCATGCATGCATGCATCACTTTGACCTACACCGGGAGAGGTTAATTAATTTCACCATCGATGAGGATTCTTTTGGGTTGTACATATATTACGGCAGGAGCATATAGTATGAGGTGTAGAGGGGGGAAGGGGACCATCATATGTAGTACGCTTGATATGAACCTCGCTCTCTGTGGGTGCATGGTTTACGGTTTTTGAGGCATGTGGCACATCAAAGTTGTGCATTTTGGGTATTCAACATATATATGTTTGGCCCACATGCAAAGCGGTGGTGGTTGTCCTCTCGCACCCACTTAAGCGGTTATCGGCGATATCGATGCTTTCCATCTGTGGGCCCGCTTGGTCCATCACTTCTTTTTGCCTCACAACAAGAGAGGTTAATTTGACTTAGGAGGGGATTATTATTTTTGCTTTGGGCTGACATGCATGATACACTTTGAGCACACACATATGCATGTGTACGCATGAATCCCTCCCATCGAGTCAAAGTGGCTAGTACAACGACACCATCATGAACCGATCTCGCTCTGTGTGGGGAGCTAGTGTATGATTTTTGGCACACGCGCCAGATCAATGTTGTGTATTCAAACATGAATGCACGCATCACCTCCATACATATGCATGTAGTGGTTGCCTTCGAACGATACACTCCCTCGCGTGGTTATCGGCGACAAGCCTATATATTCGTGGGCCCGCGTGGACATCCATGATCACCTTGACCAACAACAAGATAGGTTACCATGGCGGATTCTTCATTTGGTTAGTGTTATCGTAGTATAGGTCATGGTGAGATTCAGACATTATTAAGTTCGAGCGCATATACTATGCACGCATGCATGCATATATGAATCCCCGTCGTTGGCTTGAAGTGTGGTGTAACATACATATGCATCGTCAACCTAACCCTCACTCAGTTTGGGGATTTCTAGTTCGAAATCACGATGCCACATCAAAGTTGTTCATTGTTACTCAAAAACACACCTCTCCATACATATGTTTGGGCCACACGCATGCAATGGTTGTCTTCAGGGACTAGCTACTTGCGTGATTATTGGTGAGCTAGCCCATCTCCGGGGTCGCATGGACGAACATCACTTTGACCAACAACAAGAGAGAGGTTGTACAACCAAGGTGGATTATTCTTGGTCCGTTTTAGATCCATCTTGGTGAGATATATGCCTCTCTGGCCTGCCGACTAAAAGTGTGTGGGGGGCGTTGCTACATCGCACTTTGCTAGGTGAACCTCGGTTGGGGGGCATGCATTCATAGCTTAATTAGGATTCCCTTCGT